>NC_084756.1:9818100-10123100 GCF_033978785.1 Entelurus aequoreus | reverse complement strand
AATTAAAATCAATAGTGTTATGAGTTTTTGACCTTTTTAAGGCTCAAATTATTATATAATCTCAAATATTCCACTTAAAAAAAATTATTGGGTGAAAATATTGCATATTTTGTGTTTTTTCCATTAAAAAAAAACAGGGTTTTCTTTGAGAAAAAGAGCATACAACTTAAATCTTTAAAAACATTATATTGACTGACAGACCTAATGTTGATCCAGAGATTTAAAACTTGAATAATAATACAAATAATAATACTGAATAATGACACATTTGTAATATTTTTTTGACCAAAACCCTTTGGGGTCCTCGGGATCAAGCCTGAGTGGAGGCCTGAATGTATATTTGTTATACATATATTGTATTGGTTTTTAAAATAAAAAATATCAAAATGGGCCCCCGCTTGCTTTGATTTGTCAGTGTGCAGCCCTCAGTGGAAAAAGTTTGGACACCCCAGTAATAATAGATGATAAAATGAACTGGAACTCTTATGTAAAAAATATACAACATAAAGTAGCAAGAAACACGTCAATAATGAATAAAGCAAAATATGTTCTCTACTTTGTCAGGAACTCACATGGCTGCAGTAGTTGTGGCCCCAAGATGCAGGAAACAGGAGAGTGACGAGCAGGTTTTAATATACTCACAAACGTACGAAGAGAAGTCATGCATTGCAAACGCTCCAAACATAATCCATCCTCGTGCACTGAGGAACAGGCGAGGCAGGCATAACTGATCGGCAACTGCAACCAGGTGTGCCGGGCTGCCAATCAGGGACAGGTGAGGGAAATGAGCGCTCAGGGAGACATGCAGGAAATGCAACAAAAATAAGAGCACTGACAGGAAGTAAACACCAAACAAGGAAACAACAAACAGAAGAGATGTGACAGATCATCATATACTGCTCACTAGTGTTATATATCTGAGTTATTGTGTACAAACATGGGAAATAACTACAAAAGTACACCTCATTCATTAACTGTGTTACAAAAAAGATCAATTATAATAATACATAATGTTGGATATAGAGAACATACAAACCCTTTATTTATTGAATCACAATTATTGCAATTCAATGATTGTGTGCACTTGCAAACATCTAAAATGATGTACAAAGCAAATTATAACCTGCTAGTCAAGAATGTACAACAATTCGTCTCAACAAAAGAGGAGAAATATAACCTTAGTGGAAAATCTAATTTAAAACATTTGTACGCACGTACAACACTTAAAACCTCAAACATATCTGTATGTGGAATTAAATGATGGAATGGATTAAGTAAAGAAATCAAACAGAGCAAAAATATGATTCAGTTTAAGACTGTTCAAACTAGATAAGATAGATAAATATTATTAGTGTATTTAATATTTGTTTACTTACTATGGTATATTATTTATTTATTCACTGTTCTGCTACAGAGAACAAGGAGATGGGATACAATTGCTATGCTATGAAAAGGGGTAGGGTTGGATAAACTCAGCTTCTTCCTACTACTTTTCGGACGTGCTGTAATGAAACAACTCTGAAATATGTGATGCGTCACATTGTATCGTATGCATGTTCCGGATAAACTGAAACTGAACTGAACTGTTTTAAATGTTCAGATCAGAGACCATATTGTTATAATGTGTGTGTTTTTTGGGGGGGGTCAGCCCTTCATCATTACTTCCTCAAATAATGAAGGAAGGATGGAAGGATGGACATTGAACTGGCATTCAATGTCTACAAAAGAATACCACTGTTTTGTGTCTTGAGAGTCCTATTCATTTTAAATGAGATCTGAGCCAAGACCTATTGGACTTGCCTCTCGCTCAACACTACCGGTAACACTCCACAGCTAATATCCACACATAGTCTCACACACCATACACTCTCTTGGATTTTGTCACACTCCATACCATTGTTTAATTAAAATGATTGGTTGTTATTATATGTATAAACATGTATATTTTATGTAAGTACATAGAGTTAAATACTACGCCCCCTTGTGTCTGTGCCGTCTACTCCCCCCGTACACAACATGCAGAAGGCGGGGTACACCCTGGACAAGTCACCACCTCATGGCAGAGCCAACACAGACAGACAACATTCACACACGAGCCAATCAGTAAATCGAGTGATGCGGACACGTTTGTTACTGGATCATTTCTAATACAATGTGACTTGGAAACTTTGCATGTGTAATTAATATTTAACTATATAACCCTAAACCTCCTTTTTTTTTGACAAATATACTGTTTTTGAATGCAATATTGCTCAATTAAGGGCACGTATGATGTACAGTCATGGTCAAAAGTTTACATACACTTGTAAAGAACATAATGTCATGGCTGTCTTGAGTTTCCAATAATTTCTACAACTCTTTTTTTTTGTGATAGAGTGATTGGAGCACATACTTGTTGGTCACAAAAAACATTCATGAAGTTTGGTTCTTTTATGAATTTATTATGGGTCTACTGAAAATGTGAGCAAATCTGCTGGGTCAAAAGTATACATACAGCAATGTTAATATTTGCTTACATGTCCCTTGGCAAGTTTCACTGCAATAAGAAGCTTTTGGTAGCCATCCACAAGCTTCTGTTAAGCTTCAAATCGTTGATCACTCCTTTTGACAAAATTGGTGAAGTTCAGCTAAATTTGTTGGTTTTCTGACATGGACTTGTTTCTTCAGCATTGTCCACAAAGTCAGGACTTTGGGAAGGCCATTCTAAAACCTTAATTCTAGCCTGATTTAGCCATTCCTTTACCACTTTTGACGTGTGTTTGGGGTCATTGTCCTGTTGGAAAACCCAAATGCGCCCAAGACCCAACCTCCGGGGTGATGATTTTAGGTTGTCCTGAAGAATTTGGAGGAAATCCTCCTTTTTCATTGTCCCATTTGCTCTCTGTAAAGCACCAGTTCCATTGGCAGCAAAACAGGCCCAGAGCATAATACTACCACCACCATGCTTGACGGTACGTATGGTGTTCCTGGGATTAAAGGCCTCACCTTTTCTCCTCCAAACATATTGCTGGGTATTGTGGCCAAACAGCTCAATTTTTTATTCATCTGACCACATAAATTTCCCCCAGAAGGTCTTATATTTGTCCATGTGATGTCAGATGTCATGACATTATGTTCTTTACAAGTGTATGTAAACTTTTGACCACAACTGTATATCTAGTGTGTGCTAGTGTGTGCTTAGCTGTTGTGTAGCTGCTCGCTCCTAGTAGACTAAAGCCTACCATGTTTACCTTTTGTAAATGACTTGACTAAAATAGAAGAAAAGACCAACCTTGTGAGGACATTTACACACGTGCTTGTATCGGAGATTTTAGATGCAAGCTGATATCATCTGATATTAGTATATTTTTGCTGATAACGGACTGATATTCGATAACAATATCCTATGACAGGATTGACCCTCCAGTCAAGTATGTGCCGCCACACAACAATGAATCTTATTCAGAAGAAGTCCTCCAGCAGACTTTTAGCAGTATCACAATGGTTGCCAACCTTGGCTCTAAGTTACTCTCCCAGACATCGGCGAGTCCCAGGCCGCCGTAAATGTATGTCGCGGCCATTTTTTCATCTCCTCCAGACCGTGAAAGTGTCTATCAGGACTGAAAGAACATAAACATGAGTGCCCTCTCTCATATCTTCTCTGTCTGATTTGCAGGACCTGCTCAGCGGGATGTGTCCTCCACTTGCAACGCACACACACATTTGCTAGTGCGAGTCCAATTTCTGATCCACATTGGAAGTGGCAGGTGAATTTGGTCCAGCTGCTCCCAGTCTCTGTTCCACTTAGCGGCAGCGCTGGCGTTCCTACAGCGCCCGCCCGCCACATGGTTAGCTTAGATGAATGAACACGTGCTGGGCTTCCAGTTTCGAAAATAACATCCTGGAGTCATTATTTACTAACTAATGTTCAGTTTTGCAGACTAATTAACATATAAATAGGGCATAAGCCATACATTTTTGGGGGAATTTTACCTATCATTCCCAATCTACAGTACAGGCCAAAAGTTTGGACACACCTTCTTCTCATTCCATGTGTTTTCTTTAGTTTCATGACTATTTACATTGTAGATTGTCACATCAAAACTATGAATGAACACATGTGGAGTTATGTACTTAACAAAAAAAGGTGAAATAACTGAAAACATGTTTAATATTCTGGTTTCTTCTAAATAGCCACCCTTTGCTCTGATTACTGCTTTGCACACTTTTGGCATTCTCTCCATGAGCTTCAAGAGGTAATCACCTGAAATGGTTTTCATTTCACAGGTGTGCCCTATCAGGGTTGATTTGTGTGTTGGGAATGAAAAGGTGTGTCCTGTACTATATTCTGTATGTAAGACAAGAAGACAAATGCATCCTAACTGTGGACGTATTGTTGGAGCAAAATTATTTGCAAACGCGGTTTTTCAATCTGTGCGGGTGTAATCCAATGTGTGTACGTGTGTACTAATGTGTATGTCTGTATACCAATCTGAGTGTGTGTGTTTTTGTCTATGTGCGTGTGTTTCAACCTCTTAAGGCCCAAGCTGTTTGTTTACATGTTGTTTTATTTCTCTTTGCTATTTGGGTTTATTGGACCCTAATTAGAATAAAAACTAAGAATCATCTTTTGATATGATGTACTTAGTCCATAAGTAGACAAGCGTGTACTTCATGTTTAGTGACATGCTAATTCTTATTTTTACACTTTTTTTTCCAAATTCCATTGTATGTTATACTCTTCTAACACCACCAGATGGCAGTATAAGTGTCCACATAAGCGTCCATGAGACCCCAATTCAGTAGTGTACACAATTCTGGAAATAAGAGCTAAAAGGTGCTGTCCACGCATGTGGCCACTAAGCCTTTAGAGGTTTTAAGTTGTCTGTCTGTCCCTACTCAGAAAGAACCCTCAATAGGCTGTCTACTTACACCTGACTTCTGCTACAATTCTGCCGAGTAAGATTTGAGCGTGTAATCAAAATCAGAATCAGAATCAGATATACTTTAATAATCCAGAGGGGAGCAAATTGTTGAACAGTTTAAGAAAAACCTTTCTCAACCAGCTATTGCAAGGAATTTAAGGATTTCACCATCTACGGTCCGTAATATCATCAAAAGGTTCAGAGAATCTGGAGAAATCACTGCACGTAAGCAGCTAAGCCCGTGACCTTCGATCCCTCAGGCTGTACTGCATCAACAAGCGACATCAGTGTGTAAAGGATATCACCACATGGGCTCAGGAACACTTCAGAAACCCACTGTCAGTAACTACAGTTGGTCGCTACATCTGTAAGTGCAAGTTAAAACTCTCCTATGCAAGGCGGAAACCGTTTATCAACAACACCCAGAAACGCCGTCGGCTTCGCTGGGCCTGAGCTCATCTAAGATGGACTGATACAAAGTGGAAAAGTGTTCTGTGGTCTGACAAGTCCACATTTCAAATTGTTTTTGGAAACTGTGGACGTCGTGTCCTCCGGACCAAAGAGGAAAAGAACCATCCGGATTGTTATAGGCGCAAAGTTGAAAAGCCAGCATCTGTGATGGTATGGGGGTGTATTAGTGCCCAAGACATGGGTAACTTACACATCTGTGAAGGCGCCATTAATGCTGAAAGGTACATACAGGTTTTGGAGCAACATATGTTGCCATCCAAGCAACGTTACCATGGACGCCCCTGCTTATTTCAGCAAGACAATGCCAAGCCACGTGTTACATCAACGTGGCTTCATAGTAAAAAAAAATGCAGGTACTAGACTGGCCTGCCTGTAGTCCAGACCTGTCTCCCATTGAAAATGTGTGGCGCATTATGAAGCCTAAAATACCACAACGGAGACCCCCGGACTGTTGAACAACTTAAGCTGTACATCAAGCAAGAATGGGAAAGAATTCCACCTGAGAAGCTTCAAAAATGTGTCTCCTCAGTTCCCAAACATTTACTGAGTGTTGTTAAAAGGAAAGGCCATGTAACACAGTGGTGAACATGCCCTTTCCCAACTACTTTGGCACGTGTTGCAGCCATGAAAATCTAAGTTAATTATTATTTGCAAAAAAAAAAAAGTTTATGAATTTGAACATCAAATATCTTGTCTTTGTAGTGCATTCAACTGAATATGGGTTGAAAAGGATTTGCAAATCATTGTATTCCGTTTATATTTACATCTAACACAATTTCCCAACTCAAATGGAAACGGGGTTTGTGTATATATATATATAGATATATATATACTGTATATATAATATACAATCTGCAATAAGCACACCTGACGCTGATGAGCTCCCTGCCTTCTTAAGCCAGTGCAAACCTGCGTTCCGGGCCAGAATGTAGCTACCTGTTCCAGTACAGTAAGCCGTCTTATCTAGCTCTATGCACACTCTCTCTCTCTGTGTTTCTACCCCTCCGTGTTAACTTGTCTCGTGTCCCTTGTCGTTCCAGCAGCATTTCCTCCGTTCCCTGATTACGAGCTGTGTGTCTCGTCTCCCCGTATCCCCTCTGGTTCCCTGGCTGCCTCTTGGATCTCCACCTCCCTCCTGGACATGGACTTTTGACTAGTTCCCCCGACTTCCTGCCTGTCTCTGGACCTTCTAGGCTGCCTTGCCCCTCTAGGACTTCCGCACCTCGCTCAACACTCCCGGTAACACTCAACATTTAATCCCTACACATAGTCGCGCGCATACACATTTTGGATTAGTATCCACACTCCATATTATAATATATATACTAATACATAGAGCTAACTATGTCCCTGCATTCTGTGCCGTCTTCTTCCCGTGTACCGTAACAAATAAGTGTTCATCACTTGCAACTTAAAAAAGAAATATTTGTAATAAAAAACAGTTCAATTAATTTACATCACATTTATTAGATTAATTGAAGTGTGTGCAAAACTGGAACATAAGTGCCCTATAGTAAAGGAGCGGGTCGGAAATCTCAATGAGGTGGCTCATTGAGACACATATTTACAATAAATACATTGATTATCGATTATACCATACCATACCATACCAACTTTATTTATAAAGCCCTTTAACGTTGACTAATCGATTCTATAATCATTCATGTCCGAATTGCGATGCATCTAAAAGTCGATTATTTCCCCCACCTCTAGGTACTACATTACATATTACAGCGTGCATATAAAACAATGTTGGAGTTTTTGGGATGTTTTTTGTGCACTTTAAAGACGGAATCAAGCAATTCCCATTGGCTCTATTATTAGCTGACTTTTACTAGTGTTCATGTACGGGTTAGAATGCATACATACAAGAAAAATAAACATTTTCTTGTCTTACAAAACCCAAAACCAGTGAAATTGGCATGTTGTGTAAATGGTGAACAAAAACAAAATACAATTATTTGCAAATCCTTTTCAACCCATATTCATTTGAATGGACTGCAAAGACAAGATATTTAATGTTTCAACTGGAAAAGTTTGTTATTTTTTGCAAGTATTAGCTCATTTGGAATTGGATGCCTGCAACATGTTTCAAAAAAGCTGGCACAATTGGCAAAAAAGACTGACAAAGTTGAGGAATGCTCATCAAAGACTTATTTGGAACATCCCACAGTTGAACAAGCTAATTGGGAACAGGTGGGTGCCATGATTGGGTGTAAAAACAGCTTCCATGAATTGCTCAGTCATTCACAAACCAGGACGGGGCGAGGGTCGCCACTTTGTCAGCAAATGTCTGAGAAAATTGTTTAAGAATAAAATTTCTCAACCAGCTATTGCAAGGAATTTAGAGATTTCACCATCTATGCTCCGTAATATCATCAAACGGTTCAGAGAATCTGGATAAATCACCGCACGTAAGCGGCAAGGCTGAAAACCAACATTGAATGCCCGTGACCTGGGATCCCTCAGGCAGTACTGCATCAAAAAGCGACATAAGTGCGTAAAGGATATCACCACATGGGCTCAGGAACACTTCAGAAAACCACTCTCAGTAACTAACTGCTCAGTGGCCTTGTGGTTAGAGTGTCCGCCCTGAGATCGGTAGGTTGTGAGTTCAAACCCCGGCCGAGTCATACCAGAGACTATAAAAATGGGACCCATTACCTCCCTGCTTGGCACTCAGCATCAAGGGTTGGAATTGGGGGTTAAATCACCAAAAATGATTCCCGGGCGCGGCCACCGCTGCTGCTCACTGCTCCCCTGTGGGGATGGGTGGAATGCAGATCACCTCACCTAGTGTGTGTGTGTGACAATCATTGGCACTTTAACTTTACAGTTGGTCGCTACATCTGTAAGTGCAAGTTAAAACTCTACTATGCAAAGCCAAAGCCATTTATCAACAACACCCATCAACATTTTTTGCAATGTGTTGCTGCCATTCAATTCTAAGTTAATGATTATTAAAAAAATAACAAACATTAAACATCTTGTCTTTGCAGTCTATTCAATTGAATATACGTTGAAAAGGATTAGCAAATTATTGTGTTCCGTTTTTATTTACCATTTACACAACGTGGGTTTTGTACATAAGGATTCCGAAAAAAAAAAGGGCAGTTCCCCTTCAAGGTACCGATGCCCCTTGTTGTATAAAACCAAGTGGAGAAGGAGGTGGAATCCTGCTAATCCTTGCAGGAGCATCCCTGCTCCCACATGTGCAGGCTCAGTTGGTGCACAGGGGTATGTTAGTGTGGAAGTGGGGAACACAATGACGAGAGGTCACCTGGCAGTAATGGAGCCCCTTTGTGTGTGGAAATAGTCATTTCACTGTGCAATATGAAAACCCGCTGGTCGTGTTTTCCCTCAGAAAGGAGAGCCGTTGTCATTCAAATGTTTTGTTGCAGGAGAGGGAATTTGAGAGGAGGACAGCAGATGAGTGCTAATGGGGAGCAAGGGGAAAAGTGGAATAATTGGATTTGATGACGTCTGTCAGGACGTGACATAATGTGCATGTGGAATTATTTTGGCTCCACGGGAGGTGGTGCGATGACGACTGTTTTAGACTTTTTTTCTTGTTGTTTTCTTTCTGTTCAGTGCTCCTTTTTTGGGCCATCTTCCTATTTTTGGTCTGTCCTTGCTGTGACTCTTCAACTGCTTGTTGCTTATACAGTCGTGGTCAAAAGTTGACATACACTTGTAAAGAACATAATGTCATGGCTGTCTTGAGTTTCCAATCATTTCTACAACTCTTATTTTTTGGTGGATAGAGTGATTGGAGCACATACTTGTTGGTCACAAAAAAATTCATGAAGTTTGGTTCTTTTATGAATTTATTATGGGTTTACAAAAAATTTGAGCAAATCTGCTGGGTCAAAAGTATACATACAGCAATGTTAATATTTGCTTACATGTCCCTTGTGTCACATGGGGGATTGCAGTGAAGTGAAGTGAATTTATATTTATATAGCGCTTTGCTCTAGTGAGTCAAAGCGCTTTACATAGTGAAACCCAATATCTAAGTTACATTAGAGCCAGTGTGGGTGGCACTGGGAGCAGGTGGGTAAAGTGTCTTGCCCAAGGACACAACGGCAGTGACTAGGATGGCGAAGGCGGGAATCGAACCTGGAACCCTCAAGTTGCTGGCATGGCCACTCTCCCAACAGAGTTATGACCGCTCACTGCTATGGGGATGCAGAACGGACAACTCCGGACAAAGTGTGAAGGTAGGAGTATGATTTATTGTCATAAATGGCTGGTTATGGATGCTAACTCAACTAAATCAATATCTCTTAGGCAGGGATGTCCAAACTTTTTCCACTGAGGGCCGCACAAGGAAAAATTAAAGCATGCGGGGGCCATTTTGATATTTTTTAAATTTTCAAACCATAACAAAATATATGGATTTTTTATTTATTTTACCCGGGGACCATAAAGGGTCTCAGTCATTAAAATGTTAAAAATAAGTCGGATTATTTATTTATTTTTTTTAATTTTTAACGCTTACAGTAAATCTCTATATCAACTTCAAGTTGATATAAAGTAATACAAATTAAAAACAATGTTTTATGGCTTTTCTGTCAAAAATAACTTCGTTTTTTTATAGTAAAACTGAAATATGCAGTATTTAGTAATTAGAGCCCTAAAAGATCAATAATGCAGGACGCCATTGATTTTAATTCTTTCATATTTTTGAGTAATCACAGTGAAAAGATAAATAAAAAATCACTAAATATATTTGGAATCCAAAGGGTGCCCCACTCATAAAGTGATACATTTTCATTAGGTTTTTCTTTCACTTTCAACACTTAAGTTACGAGATCAACTTCAGATATATCTGTCGATTTTATGCTGGAACTATTATTTTGTTTGTTTTATGCACTTTTGTCAAAGAAAACTTTGATGTTTTTATATGGCTACTACACAATATATGCAATATTTACCACATAAAACATTTTAAAGTGAAATATTTGAAGTAATTGGAGCCCTGAAAATAATTCATTATAACATGGATTTTTTTGTCATTAGTATTATTTTTTGAGCAATGGCAAAAAAAGACAAATAAAGAAAGATAAAAGAAAAAAAAACAGCCTGCATGGCAGCTTGTGTGTCAACATTGCAACTTTTTCCCGTTAGATTTCACCTCATTCCACTTTTTTATTTTTTTTTTATTTTTACAATAGTATTTCCAGAATGTGTGGCGGGCCGGTAAACAATTAGCTGCGGGGCGCAAATGGCCCCCAGGCCGCACTTTGGACACCCCTGCTCTTAGGGCTCTGGTTCACTTTCCTACTTCCGCTTTTACGAAAAATCCAATGGTAAATACCTCATTCAGAATTTGGGTTCAGTTTAAGTGCTATTTTGGTTTATAGATTATTTATAGTCTTGCCCCCATCACTGCTAATCAGGCTTTCACTCCTTTTCTTGTTGATAGTGCCATTTTAGTATGGTGAAATCTGGAGACAATTTTTTACTCTTTCCAGCAACTTTTGATACATTTTGTCTACCTAATCAACCCTTTTTAGATTTCTACAAATATGCAGTATTGTCCGTCATACTTTTCTAAGGTTTCCAAACTTACCGACTAACACAGTTTTAGATGCTTTTTTGTCATCATTTCCGACTTTAAAAGGGTCAATTACTCATATTTACAATACATTTTTTATTTACGGCCTGAATCTCTGAATTCAATGAAGTCCCTTTGGGAGGGTGACTTAGGAGTGACCCTATCTGAGGAGAACTCGACAGAGATTTTGAATAAAGTTCATAAGTCTTCTATTTGTGCTAGACAGCCTTATTCAATGCAAGCTAATACATCGTACCTATTATACAAGGTCCCGCTGGTCGAGGGTCGAGGGAAGCAGTCCAAAGTCTGGAGGGAAGTCCAAGGGAACGAGGCGCACACTGACAACATATAAGACACAGGCAGAGGGAAAGCACAGAGAGCAGTTACGAGGAGGAAAGACAGAGACGGGATGCTTACTATGAGGAGTGAACTACGTTCCGGCACTGGATCTTCGGGTCTGCTGGTCTTTATGTCGTCTGCCCTCATCAGATCCAGGTGCGCAGATAGTTGATTGCCTGCAGCCGTGCAGGCGCGTGGCCGCGATGCGGGAAGAGCGAGCAGGAGCGTGTCCCGGGGCGCTCCTAGTGGAGCTGACGGCGGCGCTTGCTGCAGATGGCATGACGGATTGTGCATGTGCAGTGACATCCTGTGCAGTTATTGGACTGAAATGTTTAATACTTTGATTTTGGTAATTGGCAAAAAGATTGAACCGAATCCTCTAAGCAGACTATTTAGAGTAGCTCCTCTGTCATCTTTTCTTAGCAAATCCAAAACGAACTTGGAACTTTGTTGACTAGAAGACTCATTGTGCTAAATTGGCGTCACTGCCACACCCGCTGGATTAGAGATATTCTTTTGTGGAAGTCGCTTCCTAGCGGTTCCGCTGATCACACACGTCACAGGAGATCGGCATCCAGAGTTGAACAAAGTTTTAATACACATCAACAGTTTTTCGCTATTTAAATTTTCAGTCTCTCAAAAGTCTCTCCAACTCTCTAAGTCCTTCTCCCTGCTGTTCCCCACCGCTACTGTTAAAGACAACAGGTGATTAGACAACTCAGACCACCTGGGAAATCTAATCACCTGTTCAGCTGTGTTTCTAAGCCGGCCCTGACACGCCCCTGTCTGTCAGTGCGCTGTCCTCAGCACCTTGGACAGGGACGCCGACGTCCGCTCCCGCAGGCAGCGCTGGCCACACCTCCCTCCACATCATTATTTCCTTAAATTTAAGAAAATTAGGCTGAAGTTTCAGGAAGTACAGAGTAGTTTTCCTAAAATATGTAAAAGAGACTGATCTTAAATTTAACCTTGATTGAAAAGTAATTGAATGGTAGATAATTGATGAGCCTTTTGTCTGTTTTTGTGTATTGTTGCATCGTGGTGGGGACATTTAGGAGAGCGGTTGTTTGTGGCATCATGTTTATGTTTTTTTTGTTTGTTTTTTTATAATTTGACATATCATTTTTGTATGTTACTTGTTTGGGGGAGAATAAAAACATTTGACAATTTCCGGACTGTGGTTGTCTAAATCCAATAAACAAATGTTTAAAAAAAATGTCATACCTTTTGACATGTTCGAGTCGATTACGGGACGGCGTGGGCAGTTGGGATAGTGGCCGTGCCAGCAACCTGAAGGTTCCTGGTTCAATCCCCAGCTTCTACCAACCTTGTCACGTCCGTTGTATCCTTAAACCAGACATTTCGCCCTTGCTCCCGGTGGGACATGGTCAGCACCTTGCATGGCAGCTCCCGTCATCAGTGTGTGAACGTGTGTGTGAATGGGTGAATGTGGAAATAGTGTCAAAGCGCTTTGAGTACCTTGAAGGTAGAAACGCGCTATACAAGTATAACCCTTTTTTTTTTTACCAATTTACCAAGTCCTTCTCTGGGGAACATTATTTAGCAGTATCATGCTTCAAACCTCGTTTCCAAAAGCTGTGCACTATAAAATGTGCTTATTATAGCTAGAAATCCTGATTTCCAAATTTTGATTTAAAAAAAATAAATCAAAATCAAGCATTTATAAAGACCAGTACATAATACTGGAAGACTCCCTGGCTCTTACAGACCCCATGACACCTCATCCCCCCGTTTGAGAAATACTGGCTTATGAGTGTGCTATGAGTTTCTCTTAAAGTTTCCAGTACCTGCAGGGTTCAAAAAATGTCTTGCCAAACTTGCCCCACTTGCTGGACTCGGTTTTAGCTTTAAACACAACCGAGTTGAAAGGGAGAAAAACAGGCAAAGCAATGGGCAAAGGCTGATCAGGGACTTCCCAAGATTGATGTGATTGCACAAACACAAGTGCCATACAGGTGCAGACAATCGCACACTCACACACACCCAGGGGTCTGTGCTATATGATCCAGAAAGAGTGGGATAATGGAAAAGCCTGGAGGGGGTGTGAGGTCTGCCTGTGTTCTCTCCATAGCTACAACTCTCCACTGTCCACTGCCTTGCAATCCATCAGCGCCTCTGCCCAAAAGCCTTTAGCCAGGCTTCTGAAACACTCCTTAAAAACCTCTGAAAACACACGGCACAGTTATGTTGATGACGTGAGATTAGGCCAATCCAATTAGTGGTGCCATCAGTGGCTCGTTAAACAGGTGGGCCGTGCCACACAGATGCGTATTTATTTATATTTGTGCCGGTTAATTTTGTCCGTCACCATCACAAGTCCATTCAGGTATGACACTATGTGGACAAAGCATTACCTGCAAAAAATAAATGTTTTATTTGACTTATTGGTCAAAGATACTACACATTAAATTAGAGTTTTGCGTTTATAATAGAGACTCCAAGTTTTGACCGGAACTTGGGGGCCGGTTAGTCATTTACAGAAATACACTGTATTGCCAAAAATATTTGGCCACCCATCCAAATGATCAGAATCAAGTGTCCTAATCACTTGGCCCGTATGTATAAAATCAAGCACTTAGGCATGGAGACTGTTTCTACAAACATTTGTGAAAGAATGGGCCGCTCTCAGTGATTTCCAGCTTGGAACTGTCATAGGATGCCACCTGTGCAACAAATCCAATGGTGAAATTTCCTCGCTCCTAAATATTCCAAAGTCAACTGTCGGCTTTATTATAAGAAAAGAGTTTGGGAACAACAGCAACTCAGCCACAAAGTGGTAGGCCATGTAAACTGACAGAGAGGGGTCAACGGAGGAATTATGGTGTGGGGTTGTTTTTCAGGAGTTGGGCTTGGCCCCTTAGTTCCAGTGAAAGGAGCTTTGAATGCTCCGGGATACCAAAACATTTTGGACAATTCCATGCTCCCAACCTTGTGGGAAAAGTTTGGAGCGGGCCCCTTCCTCTTCCAACATGACTGTGCACCAGTGCACAAAGCAAGGTCCATAAAGACATGGATGACAGAGTCTGGTGTAGATGAACTTGACTGGCCTGCACAGAGTCCTGACCTGAACCCGATAGAACAGTGGTCCCCAACCAATTTAATGGCAGCAACACATTGCAAAAAATGTTGATGGGTGTTGTTGATAAATGGCTTTGGCTTTGCATAGTAGAGTTTTAACTTGCACTTACAGATGTAGCGACCAACTGTAAAGTTAAAGTGCCAATGATTGTCACACACACACACTAGGTGAGGTGATCTGCATTCCACCCATCCCCACAGGGGAGCAGTGATTGGTACCGGGCCGCACAAGTAATTAAAAAAAAAAAAACAAACAAAAAAAAAAAAAGTTTTTTTATTTATTTTTTTTTTTTTTTATGAAATCAACATAAAAAACACAATATGTACAATATATATCAATATAGATCAATACAGTCTGCAGGGATACAGTCCGTAAGCACACATGATTGTATTTATTTATGTAAAAAAAAAAAAAAAATAAAAAAATTCCCCACCGGTCCGTGGGACACATTTTCAAGCGTTGACCGGTCCGCAGCTACAAAAAGGTTGGGGACCACTGCGATAGAACACCTTTGGGATGAATTAGAACAGAGACTAAGAGCCAGGCCTTCTCCACCAACATCAGTGTGGGACCTCACCAATGCGCTTTTGGAAGAATGGTCAAAAAATCCTATAAACACACTCCGCAACCTTGTGGACAGCCTTCCAAGAAGAGTTGAAGTTGTAATAGCTGCAAAAGGTGGACCCACATCATATTGAACCCTATGGGTTAGGAATGGGATAGCACTAAAAGTTCATATGTGAGTCAAGGCAGGTGGCCAAATACTTTTGACAATATATTGTATATCTACCCAACCTGGTCCCTACACACTTTTGTAAAAAGAGCTCAGCAGCGCAAGCACAGCTCCCTCCCCCCGTTCTCACCACATTCTACAGAGGCACCATAGAGAGCCTGCTGACCAACTGCATCTCTGTCTGGACTGGAGCCTGCAGTGCCTCAGAATGGAAGTCTCTCCAGAGAGTGGTGAGGACGGCGGAAAAGATCATCAGGACTCGTCTTCCTCCTATCCAGGAGACCGCAAAAAGCCGCTGCCTGACCAGGGCTCAGAAAATCTGCAGAGATCTCCTCCCATCCCCACCAACGACTGTTTTCACTGCTGGACTCTAGAAAGAGGTTCCGCAGCCTCCGAAACAGAACCTCCAGGTTCTGTAACAGCTTCTTCCCTCAGGCCGTAAGACTCTTGAACGCATCATAATTAAATTATCCCTTCAACTCCCCCCAAAATGGATTAACTCGCTGGAATAAAAAAGACAATATAACATGCATCCATAAATGTGGACGCATGTGGAAAAGTGCAATATATTTATCTGTACAGTAATCTATTTATTTATATATATATATATATATATATATATATATATATATATATATATATATATATATATATATATATATATATATATATATATATATTTACATATATTTATTTATTTTATATATACATATTTATATATTTTTATTTATTTATATATGCACCTTATTGGTTTTTTGTCCTGCAGTACCATGAGCTTATGTAGCAAAATGTTGTTCTTATCTGTGCTGTAAAGTTCAAATTTGAATGACAATAAAAAGGAAGTCTAAGTCTAAGTCTAGTCTATAACTGTCTGTCCATTCAGATTTCTAAACACACTGTATTTTTTGTAAATTTACAGTACATGTAAAATGTCTTTTTTTCAATTTTTGTTTTCTTTCCTTCATCACTAAATAACCTATAAGGTACTGTGGTACTTCCAGTTTTGTTACTATATAGAACATAAAAAAATGCAAAATAGGAAACAACGTAAACCAAACTAATCCATTCCACGCACCCAGAAATGTTCAAACACTACTTTTTACAGACAATAACTATGGTTGTGCATGCAATAAATCATGAAAGATCCATATCAATGATAAATGAAATGGATAATTGAACATGTACCATAGGGTAGAGGATCGAGGGGGAGAGCACCACAAATGCAGCTTCTGTACTTGTCTATATATTTTTTAAATTCAATATGTGTTTTGTCTTATTCATCAAAGTGCTGGCATTCTTGTCATATCCAAGAACACACAATGTATATTGTATCTATATTCAAATTACTTATTTGAATATAGATTTTAATGCATTTTTAAAGAGTTTGTATACAAGTTATTGTTATGTGTGCAAGAAGTGTTGGCAGACGATTGATTTTTAAAGGGGCTGCTTCCTAACAAGCTCCCTCCATGCAATGTAACCTGGTCTTGTGCAAAGGATGGGGGGTTGGGGGGGGAGTCACAGAGGAGCTCGTTATGACCACTAGTCTGCTACCTCCTGGTCTAACCTGCTCCATCCTTGCCGAGGACTTTGGTATTGAATGCTAATCAACTCTTTTTCTGTCCGAAGAATAGGCTTCTGTTGACTTTGAACATTTTTATTTGGAAAAACAAGCACAGGAGCAGAATGTATTACCTTACTTGTCTCCTCCGTTGACATGTGGTTCAACATGAGGAGCACATTTCCAAACAGACCGTTTGGAGGACGTAGGAAAGGAGGCAAGATTGTTCTATAAATGCCCCCCCGGTTTGATTGGGTTGCGGTCGCGCTTCCGCATGGCTGCAATGATTCAGCAATCAACACACCTGCCCGTGATGAGCGACCTGCCTTCAGAAGCCAGTGCGTCCTGGAATCCAGTGCCAGAACGTAGCTACTCGTACACGTACAGTAAGCCCATTACGTCTCCAGCCTTCTCGCATGTGCATTCTCTCTGTGTTCCCTCCCCGTCGTGTTCATTGTGTCCCGTGTTGTTTAGTTATCCAGCAACCCGTCGTCCTTCGTCGTTGTCGAGCTGTTTGTCTCGTCTTCCCGGATCCCCTCTGGACTTCCCATTGCCTCTATGGATATCGACCTCACACCTGCCTACTGACCACAACGCCTCGCTCCAACCCTTGACCTTCCGCCTGTCTTTGGACTTCCGAGCCTGCCTTTCCCTTTTCGGATTTCCGCTTCGATTTCAACACGCACCTGCAACACCCGGTGGTAACCACTCACATATAATTACCACACATAGTCACTGTTAGAATAATTGTTTGTAAGTTATGACAAAAAACTTTGTGTTGAAATGAGTTCCAGGCAAAAGGACAGGGGCTGTCTTTGAAACCTACCAAGAAGAATGCTTGTAAAACTCCACTGGGACTTCAAAGCGGACAGATGGCAGGATCTGCCTAATTTCCAGACGAACTCTTTTTGAAGTATTTTATGGACCTCTTTTTGAAGTATTTTACAAACTCTTTTTGAACTATTTTATGGAACTCTCTTTGAACTATTTTAAGGAACTCTTTTTGAACTATTTTACGACCTCTTCTTTTGAACTGTTCGGTAACCAAAGGCAACGCTGTTTACGACACACTTCCCTCTGGAAGCAGCTGTGGTCAGGTGGGGGGAGAGAGTCAAATAAAGAAGGAGGAGTGCAATCTTTCGGCAGAGCGTGCTGAAATACTGTACAAGGGTACAGTGTGTCCAGACGTGTCTCCTCAATTGAGTCCAAATTGAATTCTGTCTCTGTTTAATTCTTTGCCTCTTGTCTTGTTTAATAGATGTCATCAGTGTTTGAACCTGACAGTCACACTTCATCTATTTTGATTACGCTGTTAATAAATGTTAATAAATACACTGACAGCTAACGACGTCACTGTCTCACTGTCGTCTCCTTCTCCCGCTGTACCGTCACAAAGCAGGTACCATCAGGTAACCTGCTCAGTGGCCTTGTGGTTAGAGTGTCCGCCCTGAGATCGGTAGGTCGTGAGTTCAAACCCCGGCTGAGTCATACCAAAGACTATAAAAATGGGACCCATTACCTCCCTTGCTTGACACTCAGCCTCAAAGGTTGGAATTGGGGGTTGAATCACCAAAAAATATTCCCAGGCGCGGCCACAGCTGCTGCTCACTGCTCCCCTCACTTCCCAGGGGGTGATCAAGGGTGATGGGTCAAATGCAGAGAATAATTTTGCCACACCTAGTGTGTGTGAGACAATCGTGGGTACATTTTTTTTTTTTAACTTTAAAAAGAAGTTGGGTTTGCATGATAGGGCCCCTTTAAAGGCCTACTGAAATGAATTATTTATTTAAACGGGGATAGCAGATCCATTCTATGTGTCATACTTGATCATTTCGCGATATTGCCATATTTTTGCTGAAAATATTTAGTAGAGAACATTGACGATAAAGTTTGCAACTTTTGGTCGCTGATAAAAAAAAGCCTTGCCTGTACCGGAAGTAGCGTGACGTCGCAGGTTCAAAAGGCTCCTCACATTTCCCCATTGTTTTCACCAGCAGCGAGAGCGATTCGGACCGAGAAAGAGACGATTACCCCATTAATTTGAGCCAGGATGAAAGATTCGTGGATGAGGAACGTGAGAGTGAAGGACTAGAGTGCAGTGCAGGACGCATCTTTTTTCGCTCTGACCGTAACTTAGGTACAGCTGGCTCATTGGATTCCACACTCTGTCCTTTTTCTATTGTGGATCACGGATTTGTATATTAAACCACCTCGGATACTATATCCTCTTGAAAATGAGAGTCGAGAACGCGAAATGGACATTCACAGTGACTTTTATCTCCACGACAATACATCGGCGAAGCACTTTAGCTACGGAGCTAACGTGATAGCATCGGGCTTAACTGCAGATAGAAACAAAAGAAATAAACCCCTGACTGGAAGGATAGACAGAAAATCAACAATACTATTAAACCATGAACATGTAAATACACGGTTAATGCTTTCCAGCCTGGCGAAGCTTAACAATGCTGTTGCTAACGACGCCATTGAAGCTAACTTAGCAACGGGACCTCACAGAGCTATGCTAAAAACATTAGCTATCCACCTACGCCAGCCAGCCCTCATCTGCTCATCAACACCCGTGCTCACCTGCGTTCCAGCGATCGACGGAGCGACGAAGGACTTCACCCGATCATCCATGCGGTCGGCGGCTAGCGTCGGATAGCGCGTCTGCTATCCAACTCAAAGTCCTCCTGGTTGTGTTGCTGCAGCCAGCCGCTAATACACCGATCCCACCTACAGCTTTCTTCTTTGCAGTCTTCATTGTTCATTAAACAAATTGCAAAAGATTCACCAACACAGATGTCCAGAATACTGTGGAATTTTGCGATGAAAACCAAGCTTTTTGTATTGGATACAATGTGTCCGAATACTTCCGTTTCAACGATTGACGTCACGCGCATACGTCATCATACATAAACGTTTTCAACCGGAAGTTTAGCGGGAAATTAAAAATTGCACTTTATAAGTCAACCCGGCCGTATTGGCATGTGTTGCAATGTTAAGATTTCATCATTGATATATAAACTATCAGACTGCGTGGTCGGTAGTAGTGGCTTTCAGTAGGCCTTTAAGGTGTGAGTGAAGAATAAGTAAAGAATGCACTACAACCTTAAAAGAGCTGATAATTCCAAAAGAGATGATGCAGTATTATCTGCTCACAGATGCAACCTGGTGGTGTTTGAACTCACTGCAGCTAGTCCTGGATTGTCACACTCCTTAGTGCTTCATTCACACGCATGATTCTCACTGGAATGCGGCAAAAAAATACAACCTTACTTATTTTGGTTCCAATCCTGAGGTTCTGGGGCTTTATTTAATAAGACTTCCCACTAAAAATGGACGTACATTCAAATCCTGAAAACAATGTACGCAAGAAAAAAATGAACATGCATGTAAGTGTGCGCACACGCAATTCCAACCACGTTTCATTTTTACATCACAAACAACTTGAAACTGATCGCAGAAGTTTGCTTAGTTTGGCCCGCCCAGACCCTGCCCAGGGCATGTGCCCCTTATAAATAAGCAAATCATACTACAAGTTGCCGTGTGCCTGAGATCTGCACACTCTGCCCAATCACAATTCAGTAAGAGGTGCTTCTTTCTCGTGTTTGGAGACAAAAACAAAGTTCTCTGCAGTGCTGCACCCAGTTTCACAATATTGACGCTGCAATGATACCTACAACTTGAGAAGAATGTTTAGGTAGATCATACCCATGCAAATGTTACGGTTGTACAGGGGTAGAAGACGGCACAAACAGGAGGGACGTCGTTTAACTCAATGTTTATTTATATATATATATATATACAATACATATATACATAATAAATGAAGTGTGTAAATAACCCAAATATGTGTAAGGTGTGCGACTATGTGTGGGAATTAAATGAGTGTTAAAGTTAAAGTACCAATGATTGTCACACACACCACTAGGTGTGGTAAAATTAACCTCTGCATTTGACGCATCCCCTTGTTCACCCCCCGGGAGTTGAGGGGAGCAGTGAACAGCAGCGGTGGCCATGCCCGGGAATCATTTTGGTGATTTAACCCCCAATTCCAACCCTTGATGCTGAGTGCCAAGCAGGGAGGTAATGGGTCCCATTTTTATAGTCTTTGGTATGACTCGGCCGGGGTTTGAACTCACGACTTACCGATCTCAGGGCGGACACTCTAACCATGAGGCCACTGAGCAGGTTGAAGTAAGTTCCCTGAACGGGAATTGGACCCGGGCCACGGCGGTGAGAGCGCCGAATCCTAACCACTAGACCACCAGGTACCTACCCGTAGTGTTGAGTGAGAGGAGGAAGTCCAAAGAGTGGCTCGGATGTACTTGGGCAGGCAGGAAGTCGGGGGCAATAGAGAGGCGTCGAAGTCCGTGTCCAGGCGGGAGGTGGAGATCCAAAAGGTGCAGCCAGAGAACCAGAGGGGAACACAGGGAGCAGAGACACACTCCTCGTAACGCTGGAACGGAGAAGGGCTGCTGGAAGATGGCAAGGGGGACACGAGACAATTGAACACGGCGGGGTAGAAACACAGAGAGAGAGTATGCATATAGCTTGTAGAATGTCGGCTTACTGTACAGGAACAGGTAGCTACGTTCTGGCCCCAGATAGCAGGTTGTGCTGGTTTAACAAGGCTTCTCATCAGCGACAGGTGTGCTGATTGCTGGCGATTGATTGCGGCTGCAGCACTGGAGGTGCGCCCAGATGAATGCGCACTGGTGTGCGCCCGGGCCGTGACAGCAAACACACATTTATATGTGCACATTCAAATATTTTGAGCCTTTTGCTTAAGTTATAGTTTAAACTAGATCATCTTGCTGTTAGTCATGTCAATATGTAATACTTTCCTTTTAAAAGACTAAATGTAAGTTCATGATACACATTTGTTTTGCATTACACAGCACAAATTACGTTGGTATTGAAGCATCATTTAAAGTTTCAGTACATTAATAGTTGTCTCAAACATACAGTCGTGGTCAAAAGTTTACATACACTTGTAAAGAAAATAATGTCATGGCTGTCCTGAGTTTCGAATAATTTCTACAACTCTTATTTTTTTGTGATAGAGTGATTGGAGCACATACTTGTTGGTCACAAAAAAAATTCATGAAGTTTTTTTTTTTTAATGAATTTATTATGGGTCTACTGAAGATGTGAGCAAATCTGCTGGGTCAAAAGTATACATACAGCAATGTTAATATTTGCTTACATGTCCCTTGGCAAGTTTCACTGCAATAAGGCACTTTTGGTAGCCATCCACAAGCTTCTGCTTGAATTTTGGACCACTCCTCTTGACAAAATTGGTGCAGTACAGCTAAATGTGTTGGTTTTCTGATATGGACTTGTTTCTTCAGCATTGTCCACACGTTTTAAGTCAGTACTTTGGGAATCTGACACCACATGGACAAAGATAAGACCTTCTGGAGGAAAGTTCTGTGGTCAAATGAAACAAAAATTGAGCTGTTTGGCCACAATACCCAGCAATATGTTTGGAGGAGAAACAGTGAGGCCTTTCATCCTAGGAACACCACACCTACTGTCAAGCATGGTGGTGGTAGTATAATGCTCTGGCCCTGTTTTGCTGTCAATAGAACTGGTGCTTTACAGAGAGTAAATGGCACAATGAAAAAGGAGGATTACCTCCAAATTCTTCAGGACAACCTAAAATCATCAGCCCGGAGGTTGGGTCTTGGGCGCAGTTGGGTGTTCCAACAGGACAATGACCCCCCAACACATGTCAAAAGTGATAAAGGAATGGCTAAATCAGGCTAGAGTTAAGGTTTTAGAATGGCCTACCCAAAGTCCTGACTTAAACGTGTGGACAATGACGAAAAAACAAGTCCATGTCAGAAAACCAACAAATTTAGCTGAACTGCACCAATTTTGTCAAGAGGAGTGGTCAAAAATTCAAGCAGAAGCTTGTGTATGGCTACCAAAAGCGCCTTATTGCAGTGAAACTTGCCAAGGGACATGTAAGCAAATATTAACATTGCTGTATGTATACTTTTGACCCAGCAGATTTGCTCACATTTTCAGTAGACCCATAATAAATTCATAAAAGAACAAAACTCCATGAATGTTTTTGTGACCAACAAGTATGTGCTCCAATCACTCCATCACAAAAAAATAAGAGTTGTAGAAATGATTGGAAACTCAACAGCCATGACATTATGTTCTTTACAAGTGTATGTAAACTTTTGACCGTGACTGTATTTTTGGTCTTGACATGGGAGGGTCATCCTGGTGCACATTAAAGTTATCCAGTGCCATTTTTACATCAATGATTCCGTTCTTCACGTGTCTTTCCCTAAAGAAACGGTGATGAATAGAAGAATGTGTTTTTTCTTTTGTTTTTTAGCTACTTGGCGGTTCATTAACAATGCATTTTTTAATGCATTAAAATTGAACAATTTGGGAAAATGCATGCATACATCTAAATTATGGGGGAATATTTCAGAAAGAAAGAAGTGACTTTTAAAGATATATGTTTGTTTTTCTGTGGTTGTTGTTTTTCCTAAGGGGAAATAAAAGAAGTGTTTTCTTTTTAGAAATATTCATTAGGATTTGGACTCACCCTTAAAATAAATATTTGGCTTGAAGCACAGAATGTTAAAAAGAAGCTGAAAAAAAAAGAATTTGCTTAGGACATTGAAATAATTGCTTGAAACTATAACCTCATTAAAATTACACACTTACATAGAAAATATTTAACATGCCTGTGTTCTGACTGCTGGAGGTCCACTTCCAGAAATGCATTGTCACTTGTGTCCAGATAAGGGTTGTATGGTATACCGGTACTAGTATAGTACCGCGTTACTAATGAATCATATTCGCCTCTAAAAAGTACCGGTCCACCCACCCCTTTATTTAAATTTTTTCAAGGGCATGACGGCACGTCGTCGTCACGTCGTGACATTGCTGGTTTTACGAGCCGAGGAGCATGTTCGGCAATGCACACACACAGAGTACTTACAAGCAGACACAGTGTGTAGACAGAAAAGGGAGAACGGACACATGTTGGCTTAGAAACTAACTACAAAAGTAAAGTTATAACACTGAAACACCCTCAGGAAGAGGTGCTTTAAGACATGGCTAGCTAGCTAGCGGCTAACGTCCAGCCGCAGTCTGCAGTGTTTTAGCTACTTCTAAATCACTAATCCTGGCCTCCAGGGCGACAAATAAAGTACGTTTCTTACAAGTAGCATTATCACTGGAGGGCAAAGAATAGCTAAACATGCTTCACTACACACAGTAGGAGGATACAATAGCTCACCGGCGTCACAATGTAAACAAACTCCAGGGGTGGATCTACACCTAACATCAACTGTAATGATACCAAGTACATTAGCGTATCTAGTCAATTCTACTATGATTACATTGATATTTTTTTTAGCGTCACAATTTTTGTTTTTGTTTTTTTAAAATATATATTATGTTTATAACCTCAGGAAATATGTCCCTGGACACATGAGGACTTAAATTATGACCATTGTATGACCCTGTCAAGTCAAGTCAAGTCAAATTTATTTATATAGCACATTTTCAACAGCTTTTAAATTAAACCAAAGTGCTTTACAGGTTAAAAAAGCATTGAGCAAAAAACAAAACAAAACAAAAAAACAAAAAAAACAAACAAGGAACATAAACAATGAATGTGCTGAACCAGATAGTGCAAAAGCAATACGGTAAAAGGGGTCGAATAAAAAGTAAAAATTTGCAGAATAAAAATATTAATAATAAAAGTGCGACAAATTGAAAAATAAAACTAAAGCAAAGGGGTGGGGGGGACTAGAAATGGTGGCCTAGTGGGCGGACTCAGCTCAGGTCAAAGGCCAGCGAGAAGAGGTAGGTCTTAAGGAGGGTTTTGAAGACCCCCAGGCTCTGGGCTGACCTAATGTGGAGGGGAAGGCTGTAACCTTCTTGGTATCGGATCGATACCTACATTTGTGGTATCATCCAAAACTAATGTAAAGTATCAAAGAAGAGAATACTAAGTGATTATTACATTTTAACAGAAGTGTAGATAGAACATGTTGAAACAGAAAATCAGCAGATATTAACAGTAAATGAACAAGTAGATTAAAAATCAATTTTTACAGTTTGTCCTTTATAATGTTGACAAAATAATAGGTAGATAAATGGCACAATATGTTACTGCATACGTCAGCAGACGAATTACAAGTCTTTGTTTGTTTACTTACTACTAAACGAGAAGTTGTCTCGTATGTTCACTATTTTATTTAAGGACTAAATTGCAATAATAAAAGTATGTTAAATGTACACTAAGATTCTTTGTTAAAATAAAGACAATATCAATCAATCAATCAATGTTTATTTATATAGCCCTAAATCACAAGTGTCTCAAAGGGCTGCACAAGCCACAACGACATCCTCGGTTCAGATCCCACATCAGGGCAAAGAAAAACTCAACCCAGTGGGATGACAATGAGAAACCTTGGAGAGGACCCCCCCCCCCCCCCCCCCCCATAGGGCGATCGTTGCAATGGACGTCGAGTGGATCTAGCATAACATTGTGAAAGTCCAGTCCATAGTGGGGCCAGCAGGACACCATCCCGAGCGGAGACGGGTCAGCAGTGCAGAGATGTCCCCAACTGATGCACAGGCGAGCGGTCCACCCCGGGTCCCAACTGTGGACGGCCAGCAATAATTTCATTTTTTGTGGTGCCCTTTATTTAATCAATCAATCAATCAAAGTTTATTTATATAGCCCTAAATCACAAGTGTCTCAAAGGGCTGTACAAGCCACAACGACATCCTCGGTACAGAGCCCACATACGGGCAAGGAAAAACTCACCCCAGTGGGACGTCGGTGAATGACTATGAGAAACCTTGGAGAGGACCGCATATGTGGGTAACCCCCCCCCCCCCCCCCCTCTAGGGGAGACTGAAAGCAATGGATGTCGAGTGGGTCTGACATAACATTGTGAAAGTCCAGTCCACAGTGGATCCAACACATCAGCGAGAGTCCAGTCCACAGCGGGGCCAACAGGAGACCATCCCGAGCGGAGACGGGTCAGCAGCGCAGAGATGTCCCCAACCGATGCACAGGCTAGTGGTCCACCCGGGGTCCCGACTCTGGACAGCCAGCACTTCATCCATGGCCACCGGACCTATGCAACTCCCCCTCGCAAGGGACAGGGGAGAAGAGGAGAGAAGAAAAGAAACGGCAGATCAACTGGTCTAAAAAAAGGGGGGTCTATTTAAAGGCTAGATTATACAAATGAGTTTTAAGATGAGACTTAAATGCTTCTACTGAGGTAGCATCTCTAACTGTTACCGGGAGGGCATTCCAGAGTACTGGATCCCGAATAGAAAACGCTCTACAGCCCGCAGACTTTTTTTTGGCTCTGGGAATCACTAATAAGCCGGAGTTCTTTGAACGCAGATTTCTTGTCGGGACATATGGTACAATACAATCGGCGAGATAGGCTGGAGCTAAACCGTGTAGTATTTTATACGTAAGTAGTAAAACCTTAAAGTCGCATCTTAAGTGCACAGGAAGCCAGTGCAAGTGAGCCAGTATAGGCGTAATATGATCAAACTTTCTTGTTTTTGTCAAAAGCCTTGCAGCCGCATTTTGTACCAACTGTAATCTTTTAATGCTAGACATAGGGAGACCCGAAAATAATACGTTACAGTAATCGAGACGAGACGTAACGAACGCATGAATAATGATCTCAGCGTCGCTTGTGGACAAAATGGAACGAATTTTAGCGATATTACGGAGATGAAAGAAGGCCGTTTTAGTAACACTCTTAATGTGTGACTCAAACGAGAGAGTTGGGTCGAAGATAATACCCAGATTCTTTACCCAGTCGCCTTGTGTAATTGTTTGGTTGTCAAATGTTAAGGTGGTATTATTAAATAGATGTTGGTGTCTAGCAGGACCGATAATCAGCATTTCCGTTTTCTTAGCGTTGAGTTGCAAAAAGTTAGCGGACATCCATTGTTTAATTTAATTAAGACACGCCTCCAGCTGACTACAATCCGGCGTGTTGGTCAGCTTTAGGGGCATGTAGAGTTGGGTGTCATCAGCATAACAGTGAAAGCTAACACCGTACTTGCGTATGATGTCACCCAGCGGCAGCATGTAAATACTAGAGAGTGCAGGGCCAAGAACGAATAGAAAAGTATCGAAATACCAGTACCGGTACCAAAATATTGGTATTGGGACAACCCTCGTCCAGATGTGTGCTACCTGTGAGTGTTGAGTGACAAGGTGGACACCATGAGAGGGACAACAGTGTGTGCAGGGAGTCCATGGCAGCCCTGTGTATGTTTACACAAGCTGTCCCACTTCCTCTGACCACCGAAGATGAAGTTTGCTGATATGGTCTCCATGGTGATGACAATCACATCACAATGGAATGTGGCCACCCTCAGAGCTGGCTGTGTCACACTGTTGATGCAAGGACACATTGTGCACTAAACTGCATATTGTGGCTCCAAAAGGCCATCTGCAGGAAGATGATCCAGACGACGAAAGACAGACTGAGACAACAATAAGAAGCTGACATGAACATCTACAGGCTTTGGGACCAAAGACTGGATGGAGAACTTTCTGAGCAAGTTGGCAGACTGAGGCAAGGAGGTAAGGCGTGACGGGTTCATGCCGACTCGGAATCGTCAAGGATGGAACTGAAGTTGATCGTGTCTTTCTCTCACACACACACACACACACACACACACACACACACACACACACACACACACACACACACACACACACACACACACACACACACACACACACACACACACACACACACACACACACACACACACGTTCATGTATTTCTTACCTTCTTTAGACCTCTGAAAAATGCCTACCTCTATAGGACCACCCTTTCTAGATATATAAAGATTTGTATTTACAACATTAATAATATATACATACTATGCAAATATAGGAAAGGTAAGCTTTTGGTCATTTGTATTTGTTTTTATTTTTTGTTTGTAAGGGTTTTTTAATCTTCATTATTTACTTCAAGTTATTACAGTATGTCTCTATATACATTTTTTAAATGTTTTTTTTTATTTTGGCGAAAGGGGGCGCATTTCAATTTCTTACACACACTTGTTATTACATATGTTGGCCATAGGGGGAGCACTTCAGAATTTTGACACACACTTGTTATTTCATATGTTGACCAGAGGGGGAACACTTTTAAAAACGACACACAGTCAATTTGAAAAATCCCTCCTTTTTGGATACCACCTTCATTTTGATAGATTTCACCACCAGGGGTGTAAAAGAGATCTAATTTTTTTAGTTTTTTGTAATGTGTTTAAGGCCGATGACAAAGGAGTCAGGGACCACAGATGGCCCCTGTGCCGCACTTTGGGCAACCCAGCTGTAGAAGCTAACTGTTAATGGCCACTATAGTCTCAGTACCGTAGTGTATTTGTTCATCCTATGGTCACATATGGGTTGTCTTACGTCAGCACCGGAAGTCGTACAATCAGCTGTTCACCTGACGGCTTTTTTCGGGCATAAATAGGGAAGTCCTTATTTTAAACTGCCGTCTTGTTTTATCATATATTGCTGCTTTTGCACCTGTCAATGTTTACTTTTGTATGCACATTAAATCAACAAAAAAATCCCGACTTTGGAGCAATGTTCACGGACTCTAGTATTTGGCTCTCTATTAGATACAATGGCTTTCCGTATCGGAACCATGACTTATGTCCTAACTTGTTCACTGGTCTTCATATGGTAGGTACTTTTCCTTGTTGATGTCAGAAGAAGGGTGGACACACACACACACACACACACACACACACACACACACACACACACACACACACACACACACACACACACACACACACACACACACACACACACACACACACACACACACACACACACACACACACACACACACACACACACACACACGCACACACATCTTCAAGCATTGCATTACAGATCACACATAAATGTGGATAGATAAAATTTCCTCTTGGTTAAAATTGTATTGTTATTGTATTATTATTGTTGTTGTTCATGCGACTTAGGTAGTGTGAAAGGAGGATTGAAGGATTTGAATAGTTTCAAAGCTAACTATACATTTTGTTAGCATAAACATACAGCTAATGAAATGAGTATATTGGAATTCCTATCATATTTCCGCATGCTAACGACCTTATAGTTATTACAGTAAAATACACATTGCTTTTTAGGCTACAGGGCTGAACATGGAAGATTCCAACTTCCACACCCTAGACTCATTGCATTGCACAAACGGTAGAATATGAATTGAAAACAAAGTCATCTCAGATTTGTTATGTGACTGCGACTTCAGTGGAAGTCCTAGCTTGATCGGTGTACGGTGCCAGACTCCTTCTGCATTACCAAAACCAATTTTTTTTTCCTATGCTGCTTTACTTGTGCTGTGTTGTGCTGCTTGCCCATCTTTTAATTAGGTTTCCCTAGACGAAAGTTTAAGCCAAAAGTTATTTATTACGCCGGTCATTTTGTATGCTGCCATTGACCGGGCTAGCATGCTAACATAGGTTGCAGGAACATACTAGCTTTGTTAGTGTCATGATCCGTGGTCCGGATCATGTTTTTGTTATGTTCTGTTAATTTTGGACTCCTTTAGTTCCTGTTTGTGCACCTCCTGTGTTTGTTACCATTGTTACTTATTGTTTTCACCTGCCTCTGGTGTTCGGGACGCACACCTGTCTCTAATCAGAGGCATTATTTAAGCCTGCCTTTGCCAGTCAGTCGGCCGGGCGTCATTGTTTGCTTCACGCTATTGTCACGCAACCTACTAGTAAGTCTTGTTTGTTCCATGCCATAGTTTATGCTAAATGTTCGCTTCATGCCTTGTGTAAGTAAGTCTTGTTTATTTCATGCCACAGTCAATGTAAGTTTTCCTTGTTCGTAGTTTATGCTAGTTTTAGCTCCTAGTACGATCAGCGCGTTGTGCCTTCGCCTTGTGTTCTGTTGTTTGTAGTACTTTGATTTAGAGGAATAAATCATGTTTTTACCTGCACGCCTTGTCCGGAATAGTCCGTCTGCCTTCCTAAAGGAATCCAAAATTAACAGAACATAACAAAAACATGATCCGCACCACGGATCATGACAGTTAGACAAGATCATAGACTGTATTGGACAATATAGTTTACATACCAAAAGTCAATTTCCATTTATTACAAGTAATAATAAAAGGTAAATGCCTGACTTACCTATCAAGTAGGAGATTAGCAAGTTTGGCGTCGGATGAAAAAATCTTCAATCGTCTTCATCTTTCAAAGGCATCCCCGATACAAATCCTGGTTTTGTTCCTGGCTTTGTCATGAACAAGTTGAGAATGGTAACTTTTAGATTGACAAAGGTCTGACATGTTTAGTAACTATACCAGTGGCAGTAGCTAGACCAAGTTGGCGGTGCGTAACTGGCAACCTGAATGTGACAAACTCCTTATTGTTATTCACAAAATAATAACAAGATTTCGGGGCTGTACATTTTGATTTACAGCCCCGAAATGTTGTTATTGTTTTCATTTCGATGTCCTGCCCTCCACCGTTTTACCCAATTTTTGTTTGTCTGAACTACCGTTATCAGTTATAGAGGTATTGGAAAATAAGATGATTTATTAATGCCTTTTGACAAATCAGGGCCATATAATGATGACTTGACATGAAACTTTTACATTTGGCTCCTTTAAAAATCCTTTAATTATAAGGCAGAGACAGCACACGGACATACATTTTTTTTACAGGACTTATTACTGTTACGATATACTGTATGAGGCTATCATGATTTTTTTGTCAGTTAAATGATATAACTTAGGTACCCCAGCTTTAAAACATTTATTTTGAAAGGGAAAATCGCTGAATTTGCACATTTCCTGAATAAAATCGGGCCTGAGATGAGGGTGTGCAGGCACTATCAACATTGACTAGAACGCAAAAAGTTAAATATTTAAAACAAAACGTTGGTATGAACCACACTGATGTAGAGATAGTTTGTATTATATGTGACTGGACAGACAAATATTTGTAGTATGCGTTTATGTCAGGAATGTGGCCCAAAGCCATTGGTGGCTGGCAGATCTTTTTTTTTTCATATTGGCCTGGGGTCCAATCAAAAAATACAATAAACAATTGATGACAGTGGCGGGCCGTGCATTTGGTACTTGGGCTTTTAATAACTGACTTTGCATCGTGACACCACCTCTATCTAGTTGTAAATTATACACTGTGGGCCTGATCTACTAAAGGTATGCATTTATTAAAACACATGCAAACTTAATAGCAAATGCAAAGCTGATCTACGAAGGTCATGAGCAGAGGAGTGCGTCTCTTTTATGTGAGCATAATATTTTGGAATTGTAATTTATTTATTCCGGCAGACAGACTTATGCAGCAACACTTCATCACTCTTTGTAATTTGACAGACATGCAACGGCACCCACCGAAAAAGGATACGGGGAAAAAGCAAGAATGCTTATCCATGTCCCGCCCCTAATTTACAATCAATTTATATGTTGGTTATATATGTTGGTTATATAGTGCAAGTTTCAACAGCAGATTTGATAGATACATGACAATTTCAAAACAAGTAAAACAGATGATAATGGATGATAATGACAAGTCAGTATACATACACCAATATGGATATAATAGCATTGAGCGACCATGAGATTAGCTCCATCTTGCCTGGGTTTCTTTCGTCTTCTGAAGCCTTGTCTGGTGTGTTATGTCCCTTATTCCACAGTGAGTTCTTTTGCACCTGTGTCCCACAGTTGAGATAGTCCAAAAAACTCAAGTCATGTTTTTGATATTTTCCCAACAACACATTTTTTACCGCAAGGTTGGAGACAGTTTAATTTCTCCGCCCACATTGTCCCATAGTTTCACCCCCGCTATAGATAACGTTTGAGCCTTGAATGTGAAATGTACTATGTTATGTTTCAATTACAGGACACCCCTGAGTTCATGTGGACCATATCTGAGTCAAAACTGACTCTGTATATTTGCAGGTAGAGCCCTTTGTGAGGCCATACACATAACTTGAAGGCTACTGTAGTTTCTTGTAGTTTAAGAAAATTATTATGAACAGATCATTGGTATGATAATAAGGAGCGCAATCCATTTAGCGTGTATGTCTTAAAGGCCTACTGAAATTTTTTTTTTAAATTTAAACGGGGATAGCAGATCCATTCTATGTGTCATACTTGATCATTTCGCGATATTGCCATATTTTTGCTGAAAGGATTTAGTAGGGAAAATCGACGATAAAGTTCGCAACTTTTGGTCGCTGATAAAAAAAAGCCTTGCCTGTACCGGAAGTAGCGTGACGTCACAGGGGATAGGGCTGCTCACATTTCCCTATTGTTTACAATGCAGCGAGAGAGATTCGGACCGAGAAAGCGACGATTACCCCATTAATTTGAGCGAGGATGAAAGATTCTTGGATGAGGAACGTCAGAGTGAAGGACTAGAATGCAGTGCAGGACGTATCTATTTTTCACTCTGACCGTAACTTAGGTACAAGGGTTCATTGGATTCCACACTCTCTCCTTTTTGTATTGTGGATCACGGATTTGTATTTTAAACAACCTCGGATACTATATCCTCTTGAAAATGAGAGTCGAGAACGCGAAATGGACATTCACAGTGAATTTTATCTCCACGACAATACATCGGTGAAGCTCTTTAGCCACTGAGCTAATGTGATAGCATCGGGCTCAAATGCAGATAGAAACAAAATAAATAAACCACTGACTGGAAGGATAGACAGAAGATCAACAATACTTTTAAAACGTGGACATGTAAATACACAGTTAATAATTTCCAGCTTGGCGAATCTTAAAAATTCTGTTGCTAACGACGCCATTGAAGCTAACTTAGCTACGGGACGGCGGCGGGCGTTGTAGCTTTCGACGACACCCCAGCCGCCATCAGAGTCGGCAAGAAACATATAATTCCCCAAAGTTACGTACGTGACATGCACATAGCGACACGCACGTACGGGCATGCGATCAAATGTTTGGAAGCCAAAGCTGTACTCACGGTAGCGCGTCTGCTATCCACCTCAAAGTCCTCCTGGTTGTGTTGCTGCAGCCAGCCGCTAATACACCGATCCCACCTACAACTTTCTTCTTTGCAGTCTTCATTGTTCATTAAACAAATTGCAAAAGATTCACCAACACAGATGTCCAGAATACTGTGGAATTTTGAGATGAAAACAGAGCTTTTTTGTATTGGATTCAATGGTGTACCAATACTTCCGTTGCCGCCGTGACGTCACACGCATACGTCATCATACATAGACGTTTTCAACCGGAAGTGCGGCGGGAAATTTAAAATTGCACTTTATAAGTTAACCCGGCCGTATTGGCATGTGTTGCAATGTTAAGATTTCAGCATTGATATATAAACTATCAGACTGCGTGGTCGGTAGTAGTGGGTTTCAGTTGGCCTTTAATGAATATGCATAATATATGCTGGTCATCAGAATGCCTACAATATTGGGAGGAAAAGATGCAAATACAACCATTCAGCACACGCAATGTGATTTACCAAGACTGAAACTGTTCTGCGTACGCTATTTTGCGTCTTTTTTTATTTTTTTTAGCACGTCTGAAATGTACAGTTCCACACATACAGTAGCTGTCAGAAGGGAGGTGATGGTGCTGCAAAGACAGATGGACAGAAAATGATCCGCCCTAGATGGGTGAGTGTGTGTCAACACATTTTGACTGTCATAAATAAAAAATATTAGACATATCGTCTGCACAGCAATATAATCATATATGTGTATAGCTGCTGCGTGACTCAAAGGGAAATTGCACTTTTTTTTAAAATTGTGCCCATCGTTCACAATCATCATGAAATACACGACAATGGATGTTTGTTTTGTTTGCATTCTAAATATTAAATGAATGCTATCAAAAGTTTCTTTAAATGTGTTACAATGGAGCTTATGCCTACACATCCGCCTACAAAGCCCTTAAAAAAACATCCAACACCTCCATTGAGGTTTTATAAACATGATGTAATGTCATGTGGTTACATTCACAATAACATGTAATATATACATAATGATAAATAATAAATGGGTTGTACTTGTATAGCTGTTTTCTACCTTCAAGGTACTCAAAGCGCTTTGACAGTATTTCCACATTCATCCATTCACACACACATTCACACACTGATGGCGGGAGCTGCCATGCAAGGCGCTAACCAGCAGCCATCAGGAGCAAGGGTGAAGTGTCTTGCCCAAGGACACAATGACTAGGATGGTAGAAGGTGGGGATTGAACCCCAGTAACCAGCAACCCTCCGATTGCTGGCACGGCCACTCTACCAACTTCGCCACGCCGTCCCCATACATGATGTAAGTATATATGTCATGTGGTTACATTCACAATAACATGTAATATATACATGATGTAAGTATATATGTCATGTAGTAACATTCATAATAACATGTAATATTATACATGATGTAAGTATATATGTCATTTAGTAACATTCATAATAACATGTACTATATACATGATGTAAGTATATATGTCATGTAGTCACATTTATAATAACATGTAATATATACATGATGTAAGTATATATGTCATGTAGTAACATTCATAATAACATGTAATATATACATGATGTAAGTATATATGTCATGTAGTCACATTTATAATAACATGTAATATATACATAATGTAAGTATATATGTAATGTAGTAACATTCATAATAACATGTAATATATACATGATGTAAGTATATATGTCATGTGGTAACATTCATAATAACATGTAAAATATACAGTACATGATGTAAGTATATATGTCATGTAGTAACATTTATAATAACATGTAATATATACATGATGTAAGTATATATGTCATGTAGTAACATTCATAATAACATGTAATATATACATGATGTAAGTATATATGTCATGTAATAACATTTATAATAACATGTAATATATACATGATGTAATTATATATGTCATGGAGTAACATTCATAATAACATGTAATATATACATGATGTAAGTATATATGTCATGTAATAACATTTATAATAACATGTAATATATACATGATGTAAGTATATATGTCATGTAGTAACATTCATAATAACATGTAATATATACATGATGTAAGTATATATGTCATGTAATAACATTCATAATAACATGTAATATATACATGATGTAAGTATATATGTCATGTAGTAACATTCATAATAACATGTAATATATACATGATGTAAGTATATATGTCATGTAGTAACATTCATAATAACATGTAATATTATACATGATGTAAGTATGTATGTCATTTAGTAACATTCATAATAACATGTAATATATTACATGATGTAAGTATATATGTCATTTAGTACCATTCATAATAACATGTAATATATACATGATGTAAGTATATATGTCTGGTAGTAACGGGCGCATGTATAATAACATTTATTATTTACGTATTTTGCTGATTTTAAGCATACATTAATTTCAAAAACGCGTCATGAAATTTGCTTTTTTTTCTGCTTTATCACTGATTACTACTCACTGCAGACTTCATGAGAGCCAACAAACATAATAAAACATCACTTACTGTACAATGTCTGCTGTCATTAGGATGCAGACTGCTAGGATGTTCATATATTCCCATTTAGATGAAGAATGTCTAATAATCCTCACGAAGAAAAAGGGTGGGGGGGACCAAGCGTCTTTGCGAGTCATACTTGCCATTTCCGGGTCCTAAATGGCTGTCAAAGGTAGGTAGGTAGGTAGGTAGGTCTTCATTGTCATTGCAGAAGTATTATGAAACTTTGTTTTCAGCACAAACCCGTTCAAGATTAGACAAGAACAGGAACGCTGATGGGTCGCCACAAGGCGCTACGTAAAAGATGGGAAAAATGTAAACGCTGGGGAAGGATGTGTAAAAAAATGGGTGCCAGTGGGTGCTAGGTGTGTGTGTATTAGTGTTGTCCCGATACCAATAGTTTGGTACCGGTACCAAAAGTATTTCTGTACTTTTCTGTGCTTTTCTAAACAAAAGGGACCGCAAAAAATGTAATTATTGGCTTTATTTTAACAAAAAAAATCTTAGGGTACATTAAACATGTTTATTATTGTAATGTTTTCCTTAAATAAAATAGTGAACATACAAGACAACTTGTCTTTTAGTAGTAAGTAAACAAACAAAGACTCCTAATTAGTCTGCTGACATATGCAGTAACATATTGTGTCATTTATTACCTGTTATTTTGTCAACATTATGAAGGACAAGTGGTAGAAAATGAATTATTAATCTACTTGTTCATTTACTGTTAATATCTGCTTGTTTTCTGTTTCAACATGTTCTATCTACACTTCTGTTAAAATGTAATAATCACTTATTCTTCTCTTGTTGGATACTTTACATTAGTTTTGGATGATACCACAAATGTGGGTATCAATACGATACCAAGTAGTTACAGGATCATACATTGGTCATATTCAAAGTCCTCATGTGTCCAGGGACATATTTCCTGACTTTATAAACATAATATACATTAAAAAAAATGAAATAAGATTTTGTGATGTTAAAAAATATCGATGTAATCATAGTAGTATCGACTCATACGCTATTGTATATGGTATCATTACAGTGGATGTTAGGTGTAGATCCACCAATGGCGTTTGTTTATATTGCAGCGTCCCGGAAGAGTTGGTGCTGCAGGGAATTCTGGGAATTTGTTCTGTAGTGTTTATGTTGTGTTGTTGTGCAAATATTCCTCCAAAATGTGTTTGTCGTTGTTGTTTAGTGTGGTTTCACTATATGGCACATGTTTATGACAGTGTTGTTTAGCGTGGTTTCACTATATGGCACATGTTTATGACAGTGTTGTTTAGTGTGGTTTCACTATATGGCACATGTTTATGACAGTGTTGTTTAGCGTGGTTTCACTATATGGCACATGTTTATGACAGTGTTGTTTAGTGTGGTTTCACTATATGGCACATGTTTATGACAGTGTTGGCATTGTTCATACTGCCATCCTTAGGGTGACATGTATGGCTGTTGAGTAAGTATGACATTCATTCACTCGTTTGCAGTGTGTTCAAAGTCAAGATATTTGTGTCAATAATTCATAATCAGGCACAATGATATACTGGTTATATTTAGTTAATTATAGACTATATGATTTGTAACTAATATATTATTTAAAACGGATAAGACACGCCACAAAAATTGAAAAATGCCATCAATCCCACATGGATGCTCAGCATTGTCCGTGGGTGCTCGGGCCCCGAAGCACCCACAGGATCGGCACCTATGCTATTCAGGTAAGAGGCATGATTTATAATTTAGAATTAACTTTCACCAACTCAGAGGTGATGCAGCAGCATCAGCCCAATATTCAATAAAGCAGCTGCTTGAGTTAGTTCGCTCTCTGTGTTAGCGTTTATAATAGCAATATTGCTAATACTTGGTTAATCCTACTCAGTGGTTAGAGTGTCCGCCCTGAGATCGGTAGGTTGTGAGTTCAAACCCCAGCCGGGTCATACCAAAGACTATACAAATGGGACCCATTACCTCCCTGCTTGGCACTCAGCATTAAGGGTTGGAATTGGGGGTTGAATCACCAAAAATGATTCCCGGGCGCGGCTACGCTGCTGCCCACTGCTCCCCTCACCTCCCAGGGGGTGATCAAGGGGATGGGTCAAATGCAGAGGACACATTTCACCACACCTAGTGTGTGTGTGACAATCATTGGTACTTTAACTTTAACTTTAACTTTTAACTTTTAACTTAACAATCAGGTCTCGAGATGTTGGTTTTTTTTGGATGTTTTTTAGAGGGCTTTATGGGTGCAAATAACTACTCCTATTCGCTTAATTTTTAGCCACCACGTACTTGCCATATTTTACAAATTAGAATGCAAAAAAAAAGAAAGACGTTAGTGTTCTTGTCTTACTGTTACGTTTACGGGAGGAGTATAGACGGCACAGACCACAAGAGGGCATAGTAGCTCTATGATTTATTATATATATATATATATATATATATATATATATATATATATATATATATATATATATATATATATATATATATATATATATATATATATATATATATATATATATAATATACTTCAGCCTATTCCTTTTTCGGTCATGCTTTTTCTTTTCTTTTCTTTTGCTGTGTAAATGTGTATGATTGTTATATATGTATAATTTGTACTCTTAAACTGGTCACACAAAATGGTTAATGGTTGATGGTTGATTATATGACCGAAATAAACTTATTTCATTCATTCATTCATTCATATATATAATAATTAAATAATAATAATAATACAATCAACTAGAGAAATGGAGTGTGACAAAAATTCAAGTGTGTGTGTGTGTGTGTGTGTGTGTGGAGATTAGCTGCTGAGTGTTACCGTAGTGTTGAACAAGTTTTTTGCCAGACCAAAGGGGGCAAGGCAAGAAGGCAGTCCGTGGGCAAGCAAGCAGTCGGGGGCTGGAGAGAAGCTACGAGATCCGGGAACTGGGAAGACACAGAGAGAGATCAAGTACGCGGGAGGGAATCCAGATGATGCCTACTACGGGAAGTTAACTATGTTCCGGCAAAGGATCCTCAGGTCCGCTGTCCTTTATGCTGCCTGCCCTCATTAGTTCCAGGTGCGCTGATTACAGATCGCTTGCAGCCAAGCAGGGGCATGGCCATGACACTTACATCAGGATTGTGAATAATGGGCAAAATTCCCCCAAAAATGTGCAGTTAAGATAAACTCTTAAAGGGGAAAGTGACAATTATTTCATTATAGAACAAATACTTTAATTAAAGTTGCATGTGAATAGACAAACGTATGCTTGCAGAACTAGTCCGAAAATTTAGTCCGTCTGCTTTCTGACGCAACACCTCGCCTGAAGGTCGCTCTCCTGCAGAACCTCAGTCTGACTCCATCCACATGGTGTGAAATTTACCCTCCCCCCCCCCAAAAAAAAATCCTCTCTGAAGAAGAAGATCGAGAATAGCTATTTTCCATTCCGTGTTACACGTGTATGACTTGGTCTGGCTTATTTTGGAGAGAGGACCTACTTCTTTAAAAAAAGGCAGCCGTGGCAAGCTCCCAATTTCATGATGACGGTTCAAGTGGCTAATATTCCTAAAACCCAACCAGGGAATAAAAGTCAGAGGATAAGGAGAGCGGAGGAACACTGGAGGTGTTTGCTATAGTGCAAAAAATAAAATAAAAAAATGCTTCACTCCCCTGAGATGCTTATGTGCAGGGGTCATCTTTGACTTGATAATCCTGCCTGTCTAGGCAACACACACACACACACACACACACACACGCACACACTTGGAGACACACATTCATGCACACACACAGAGAGAGTAGCACGGGAGTGCAGGGCTATACCTGTCACTGTGCCGACATACCTCCAGGCTGCAGGGTGGTGAGGGGTGGCGGCTTGTCACTGTGCCCGACTAAGAAGTCACCTTTCAGGGATATGAATCTTTAATAAGGTGGCGATGAAGGCATGTTGCCAAGCTATGAGCAGATGCTCGTGTGTGCGTTTGTGCGAGTGCATGTCTGTGTGTGTTTGCCTACTGTCTGCCTGATTATTTTTGGAAATGTACAACAATAGCTGCGTGCTTTGCTGTTTTTGTTGTCATTTTTGGCGTCTTTCATCTCTGCAGACATTTGAAACAAACTGGATCTGATATTTTTTTTTTAAAGTATTTTTTACTAAAAAAAGAAGCAGACGGAGGATGGTGATTGTGTTTGATCGCGGGGATTTGGAGATTTATGAGGGAGATAATATCACATACAGTGTATGTCCAGGCTTTGTGTGGCGGCTGTGATGTATCATCAGCTAGAATTGATGTAGTGCATCGTCTGATTGGAACTCATCAGATCGGAGGTCACACGGTGTCCGGGATTAAAAACATGGTTACCTTGAAAATAACAGCTTTACAAGCCGCGTGACGTGCTGAGAAGAGAAGCGTCTCTGCAGACCTGTCATGTTGGTGACCCAGCCAGGATACGTCTTCTGTTCTGTTGTTAGTACAAGTCAATTTCTAATAATATTAATCATATTATTATAATTAAGTGAAACACCAACATGCACTAGCTACAGATTTGTTACCTCAATTGAGACTGCTTTCACTCACACCAACAGCATATTTATAAGAAATTGTCTTTTCCTTTGTTTATTATGCAAATTAATTATGTCTTGATCAGAATCAGCTTTATTGGCCAAGTATGTTTAACACACAAATAATTTGACTTGGTAAACTGTGCACTCTTTGTGTTGTATCTTTTAGTTTTTATTATTTTCACTTGTTTTGCTGCAGCTGTTAGATATACTGTAATATTGTACATGGTAATTGGGATTTGTTCTATATTGTATACAGTTGTGGTCAAAAGTTTACATACACTTGTAAATAACATAATGTCATGGCTGTCACAAGTTTCCAATCATTTCTACAACTCTTATTTTTGACGTCACATGGACAAATATAAGACCTTCTGGAGGAAAGTTCTGTGGTCAGATGAAACAAAAATTGAGCTGTTTGGCCACAATACCCAGCAATATGTTTGGAGGAGAAAATATGAGGCCTTTAATCCCAGGAACACCAGACATACCGTCGAGTGTGGTGGTGATAGTATTATGCACTGGGCCTGTTTTGCTGCCAATGGAACTGGTGCTTTATAGAGAGTAAATGGGACAATGAAAAAGGAGGATTACCTCCAAATTCTTCAGGACAACCTAAAATCATCAGCCCGGAGTTTGGGTTTGGGCGCAGTTGGGTGTACCAACAGGACAATGACCCCAAACACATGTCAAAAGTGGTAACGTTTTGGCTAAATCTGGCTAGAATTAAGGTTTTGGAATGGCCTTCCCAAAGTCTTGACTTAAACGTGTGGACAATGCTGAAGAAACAAGTCCATGTCAGAAAACCAACCAATTTAGCTGAACTGCACCAATTTTGTCAAGAGGAGTGGTCAAAAATTCAACCAGAAGCTTGTGGATGGCTAACAAAAGTGCCTTATTGCAGTGTAACTTGCCAAGGGACACGTAAGCAAATATTAACATTGCTGTATGTATACTTTTGACCCAGCAAATTTGGTCACATTTTCTGTAGACCCATAATTAATTCATAAAAGAACCAAACTTCATGAATGTTTTTTGTGACCAACAGGTATGTGCTCCAATCACTCTATCACAAAAAAAATAAGAGTTGTAGTAATTATTGGAAACTCAAGACAGCCATGACATTATGTTCTTTACAAGTGTATGTAAACTTTTGACCATGACTCTATATTATATAAAAATATAATATAATATAATAATGTAATATATCAGTATATGTTATATACTGTATATATAACATGTAAATATTACATATATGTTATTTTTTATATTGCTACTACAGTACATTTTTAGTCTACCTTATACCTTTTGTTTTCGCCCTATTTTTGTGCCCTTGTGTACATTATCCTTTCCATCCTTATCCTTTCCACCCTTTGTAACTGAGCTACTGTGTGGAACAATTTCCCGTGTGGATCATTAAAGTTTGTCTAAGTCTAAGTAAACAAATATTTTTAACAAATGAACAACTTATTGACAAATAACAACTAACTAAAAATATAAACAACTAATATGTGCAAGGCTAAAAAGATGACGACGTGAATATGAGTTAGGACATTGACACTGGAAGATTAGTTGCAGAGTTATTTGACAGCGTTCATCAGATTGATAGCCTGGGGGGAAGAAACTGTTCTTTGTTTGTCGTACTGTGATTTGAAATGCCTGCCGGAGGGGAGGAGTTAGAACAGTTTGTGACTAGCGTCTGAGGGGTCTGCAGTGATGCTACCTGCCCTTTTCCTAACCCTGGACCGGTATAAGTCCTGAATGGTCGACATGATATTTTCTTTACTCCTAATTCTCCATTGCAGTATTCATCTGTCCAGCTTGGTTGCAGATCCAAACCAGACAGTGATGGAGGTGCACAGGAAAGACTGAATGATGAAAATGATGAATTTGTAGAACATGTTCAGAAGCTCCTGGGGCAAGTTAAACTTCCTGAGCTGATGCAGGAAGTACATCCCCTGCTGTGCCTTCTTTCTGATTGTGTCTATGTGGGAGGTTCACTTCAGGTGCTGAGAGATTGTGTGTCATCTCCACAGTCTTGAGGGAGTTCAGCCCAGATGGTTACGACTGCACTAGAAAGCCAGCTGTAGGCAGACTCTTCGTCGTCCTGGATGAGACCAATGACGGTGGTGTTGTCTGCGGACCTCAAGAGTTTAACCGAAGGATCCCCTGAAGTGCAGTCATTGGTGTAGAGAGAGAAAAGCACTGGGGAGAGAATTCACGCCTGGGGGCGCCATTGCTTCAATCAATCAATCAATGTTTATTTATATAGCCCTAAATCACAAGTGTCTCAAAGGGCTGTACAAGCCACAACGACATCCTCGGTACAGAGCCCACATACGGGCAAGGAAAAACTCACCCCAGTGGGACGTCGGTGAATGACTATGAGAAACCTTGGAGAGGACCGCATATGTGGGTAACCCCCACCCCCTCTAGGGGAGACCGAAAGCAATGGATGTCGAGTGGGTCTGACATGACATTGTGAAAGTCCAGTCCACAGTGGATCCAACACATCAGCGGGAGTCCAGTCCACAGCGGGGCCAACAGGAAACCATCCCGAGCGGAGACGGGTCAGCAGCGCAGAGATGTCCCCAACCGATGCACAGGCTAGTAGTCCACCCGGGGTCCCGGCTCTGGACAGCCAGCACTTCATCCATGGCCACCGGACCTATGCAACTCCCCCTCGCAAGGGACAGGGGAGAAGAGGAGAGAAGAAAAGAAACGGCAGATCAACTGGTCTAAAAAAGGGGGGGTCTATTTAAAGGCTAGATTATACAAATGAGTTTTAAGATGGGACTTAAATGCTTCTACTGAGGTAGCATCTCTAACTGTTACCGGGAGGGCATTCCAGAGTACTGGAGCCCGAATAGAAAACGCTCTATAGCCCGCAGACTTTTTTTTGGCTCTGGGAATCACTAATAAGCCGGAGTTCTTTGAACGCAGATTTCTTGTCGGGACATATGGTACAATACAATCGGCGAGATAGGCTGGAGCTAAACCGTGTAGTATTTTATACGTAAGTAGTAAAACCTTAAAGTCGCATCTTAAGTGCACAGGAAGCCAGTGCAAGTGAGCCAGTATAGGCGTAATATGATCAAACTTTCTTGTTTTTGTCAAAAGCCTTGCAGCCGCATTTTGTACCAACTGTAATCTTTTAATGCTAGACATAGGGAGGCCCGAAAATAATACGTTACAGTAATCGAGACGAGACGAGCTTATAGTCCGGATGCTGGATGTGGTGTTCCCATCTTTACCTGCTGCCTGTCAGTCAGGAATCTGGTGATCCACAGACTGGTGGCAGGATGCAACACTGCAGTCCACGAACAGGATCCTAGCGTAGGTCCCAGGGGAGTCAAGGTAATGCCTGATGTGGTTAAGTCCCATGTTGACTGCATCCTCCACCAACCTTTTTGCCCGATAGGCAAACTGCTGGAAGTCCAGCAGGGGGGCTGTGATGACACTCACATGATGCAGTACCGGTCTCTCAAAGGGCTTTATGACCACAGACGTCAGAGCTACAGGTCTGTACTGAGTCCTGTGATGGCAGTCTTTTTGGGACTGGGATGATGGTCGAGTTTTTGAAACAAGAGGGCACTTGAAGAACTGCTTGAAGATGGCGGCCAGATCTTTATATCCACAGTGGTTAGCATGTTGGCCTCGTAGTCAGCAAAATTGAGGTTTCGAATCTCAGTTAAGACATCTCTGTGTTCTCCTATTGTGTTTTTTTTCCCTGTACTCTCATAACTCATAATGTTAGGTTGCTTGGAGACTTTAAATCAGGGGTGTCCAAATCACAGCCCACCTTCAATTGCTAGACAGCGGCACAAGTTCAATTTCAAAATGCCACCTGGCTGTGCGGGGTGTTTTTATGTTCAATTTAAATAGCTGGCAGTGTGACAGGAGGTAATTTGTCACCATCTTGCACACATTGTCAGACACTCAGGTCAGTGACCTCTTCCCTGAGGGGACAAGCACAATCCAAACAACCTTTCCTAGTCATGGTGCAGAAAAAAAATTCAAACAGCACAACACGTTAACACAGATGGCCACACATAACCTGCTCACTGAAATGTGTGGATATTATTAAAAAAAAGTCCCATACCCATAAAAAAAATTGAAATTACACCCATTTAAATCCATTGAAAGGCATGATGGGAAAAATGCAAAACACTCTCTCCACACATATCCAATTTTTAGCTGCTTGATATTTCTGATTGATTGCAAAGCTTTAAAGAGGTTGTCATGAAAGTAAACGAGGTAGGAGTTGAACCTTCACTATTAATAATATATATATATTATTACAACATGTAAATAAACACCCACCCACATATGTATATATATATATATATATATATATATATATATATATATATATATATATATATATATATATATATATATATATATATATATATATATATATATATATATATATATATATATATATACACACTACCGTTCAAAAGTTTGGGGTCACATTGAAATGTCCTTATTTTTGAAGGAAAAGCACTGTACCTTTTAATGAAGATAACTTTAAACTAGTCTTAACTTTAAAGAAATACACTCTATACATTGCTAATGTGGTAAATGACTATTCTAGCTGCAAATGTCTGGTTTTTGGTGCAATATCTACATAGGTGTATAGAGGCCCATTTCCAGCAACAATCACTCCAGTGTTCTAATGGTACAATGTGTTTGCTCATTGGCTCAGAAGGCTAATTGATGATTAGAAAACCCTTGTGCAATCATGTTCACACATCTGAAAACAGTTTAGCTCGTTACAGAAGCTACAAAACGGACCTTCCTTTGAGCAGATTGAGTTTCTGGAGCATCACATTTGTGGGGTCAATTAAACGCTCAAAATGGCCAGAAAAAGAGAACTTTCATCTGAAACTCGACAGTCTATTCTTGTTCTTAGAAATGAAGGCTATTCCACAAAATTGTTTGGGTGACCCCAAACTTTTGAACGGTAGTGTATATATAAACAAAAGGACAATTCTCAACCTCTGGAGAATAAATGAAAAAAAATGAGGTTAGAGTAAACAAAATACAACTGACCACCAGAAGCGTGGAAACTCGGTATGAGACGTGGAAGGCACAAGAAGCGAGGTAAAGCTGTCTGTGCTCTGTTTAAATAGCCCAGAGACATATTAGGACCATGTGTGTCCAATTAGGCTGTCCCCCACCAAGGAAGGAATTACTGAGGAGGAAAAACAAAAAACAACAGCGGGGACAAAATATTAAAATAATAGGAAAAGGCAGGCGAGCAACAGAACATAACAATACCCCCACCACCCACCCTCTTTATGGACGCCACCTGGCAGCTTGCTAAGCTTCTCAGGGAACCTGTCATAATAGGCTGATAATGTGGGGTCAAGAATAAAGGATCGCAAGTTATCCCAGGGTAGCAGGCGACCTTGAAGCGTTGGTCCCAGCTCAAGACTTTAGGGCAAAGCTATGGGACAACTTAGAAACGTCCCGGTGGATAATATTTTGGAGAAGATATGTTCTTGAGGGCGTCTGTTTCGAGACTTTCGATGTGACATTGCAGATCTATCAACACCCGAGGCTGAGGAATAATGGTCTCCTCCCGAACCTCCTCAGCAGAACAGGAATAGAGTCTTGACAGAGCACGCAGTTTGCCGCTATGGGACCCCGGGTGGAAGGTAATGTTAAACTTGAACCAGCTGAAGAGTAGTGTCCGTCGTCTCGTTTTGAGGCATGAAGCGGTGTGGATGTAGGCCAGGTTCTTGTGGTGTCTGAATACCACAACGGGTACTTCCAAGCTCTCCAGCCAGTGTCTCTATTTCTGTAAAGCCAAGACCACAGCGAGGAGTTCTCTATTGCCTATATCGTATTTACGTTCTGCAGGTGTCAGACGACGGGAGAAGAAGGCGCAACGATGCAAGATTTGGAGAAGTAGCTCTGGGAAAGGATGGCCCCCACGCCAGAAGTGTCAACCTCTATGTTAGGATTTTCAAGGACCGTTATGAAAATAAACAACAGTTAAAGTTTCTCAAAGGCGGCGTAAGCCTCTTCGGTCCACAAAAAACGGAGCTTGGTGGGAGTTAGCTTTGTAAGCGGTTCAGCCAACAGACTAAAGTTGTGGATGAAACGACAGAAAATTAGGCAAAACCAAAAAACCTTTGGATAAGCTTTCTCGAGGTGAGAGAGGGCCAATCGACCACCGCCTGGATCTTAGCTGGGTCAGTTCTAAGTTCACCCTTTTTAACAATGAATCCCAGAAAGGGAACCGATGGGGAATTACAAATGCATTTCTCAGCTTTAGCAAAAATATGGTGTTTGAGGAGATGTTGGAGGATGAAACAAACGTGTAATTCAAGAGTCGGGGGAAAAAATATTGTCCACATAAACTACTACAAAGCGGTCAAGCATGTACTGCAGGACGTCATTGATGAGGCTTTGGAACACGGCGGGTGCAATGGTAAGTCCAAATGGCATAAAGAAGGTATTCAAATTGACATAGGGGTCTGTAAAAAGCAGTCTTCCATGCATCTCCTTCTTGTATGTGATCTAGATGATATGCATTACAGAGATCAAGTTTGGTAAAGTGCTGCAGCATGTAGAGGGTTGAAAGCCGAATAGAGAAGCGGAAGAGGATACTTGCTTTTCACAATAATAATATTAAGAGCTCGGTAATCGATGCATAGGCGTAGAGACTTATCCTTCTTATCCACAAATTAAAAAAAGGCAGCTTACGGAGAACTTAAAGGCCTACTGAAATGATTTTTTTTTATTTAAACGGGGATAGCAGATCCATTCTATGTGTCACACTTGATCATTTTGCGATATTGACATATTTTTGCTGAAAGGATTTAGTAGAGAATGTTTTTGTATCCGTCCCTATTTCAAATAAACCTCTATAATAATAATAACATCGACGATAAAGTTAGCAACTTTTGGTTGCTGATAAAAAAAGCCTTGCCTGTACCAGAAGTAACGTGACGTCGCAGGTGGAAAGTCTCCTCACATTTCCCCATTGTTTACACCAGCAGCGAGAGCGATTCGGACCGAGAAAGTGACGATTACCCCATTAATTTGAGCGAGGATGAAAGATGTGTGGATGAGGAACATGAGAGTGAAGGACTAGAGTGCAGTGCAGGACGTATCTTTTTTCGCTCTGACCGTAACTTAGGTACAAAGGCTCATTGGATTCCACACTTTCTCCTTTTTCTATTGTGGATCACGGATTTGTATTTCAAACCACCTCGGATACTATATCCTCTTGAAAATGAGAGTCGAGAACGCGAAATGGACATTCACAGTGACTTTTATCTCCACGACAATACATCGACGAAGCACTTTAGCTACGGAGATAACGTGATAGCATCGTGCTTAAATGCAGATAGAAACAAAATAAATAAACCCGTGACTGGAAAGATAGACAGAAGATCAACAATACTACTATCAGGAGACACCGAACCAAACACTGGACCTGTAGCTACACAGTTAATGCTGTGCCGCCTGTCGAAGCCTAGCAATGCTGTTGCTAATGACGCCATTGAAGCTAAGTTAGCTACGGGACCTCGTCAGAGCTATGATAAAAACATTAGTGCTCCACCTACGCCAGCCCTCATCTGCTCATCAACACCCGTGCTCACCTGGGTTCCAGCGATCGACGGCGTGACGAAGGACTTCGCCCGATCATCGATGCGGTCGGCGGCTAGCGTCGGCTAGCGCGTCTGCTATCCAACTCAAAGTCCTCCTGGTTGTGTTGCTGCAGCCGGCCGCTAATACACCGATCCCACCTACAGCTTTCTTCTTTGCAGTCTCCATTGTTCATTAAACAAATTGCAAAATATTCACCAACACAGATGTCCAGAAAACTGTGGAATTTTGCGATGAAAACAGAGCTGTTTGTATTGTGATACAATGTGTCCGAATACTTCCGCTTCAACCATTGACGTCACGTGCAAACGTCATCATACATAGACGTTTTCAAGCAGAAGTTTCCCGGGAAATTTAAAATTGCACTTTATAAGTTAACCCGGCCGTATTGGCATGTATTGCAATGTTAAGATTTCATCATTGATGTATAAACTATCAGACTGCGTGGTCGGTAGTAGTGGCTTTCAGTAGGCCTTTAAGGGATGGCTCAGGCCAGACGCTAGAGAGGTAGAAATTTAATCGTCTCTTTTATGATTGGAAATATTGTATATTCTGGAAAAGGGAAAGGTAGCACCAGGTAGGAGATTAATGCCACATTCAAAGCGCAGTCCTCGCTAAATACTTCCCGGACGTCGTGATATACTGGAGGGACAAGGGACACATCTCTCACTTCTGGAATATCACCATGGGATTGCACTGATCGAGTGCATGCGGTCCTGAGACAGTGTCCATCCATTTTCTACCGCCTATTCCCTTCGGGGTCGTGGGGGGTGAGTGGCAAAAAGTACCCCAGTTAGTTATGGTGACTTTGGCCCAGTCGATATGAGGAATGTGTTTTTCTAACCAGGTAAGCCCGAGCACTATTGGAGCAGAACGCGAGGGGATAACAAATAAACTACTAGTTTCGAAATGGTTGCCAGACAGACGGAGTGAGAGAGGTGCATGGGTTAAATGATAAATAAATGGGTTATACTTGTATAGCGCTTTTCTACCTTCAAGGTACTCAAAGCGCTTTGACAGTATTTCCACATTCACCCATTCACACACACATTCACACACTTATGGTGGGAGCTGCCATGCAAGGCACTAACCAGCAGCCATCAGGAGCAAGGGTGAAGTGTCTTGCCCAAGGACACAACGGACGTGACTAGGATGGTAGAAGGTGGGGATTGAACCCCAGTAACCAGCAACCCTCGGATCGCTGACACGGCCACTCTACCAACTTCGCCACGCCGTCCCCCGGGTTCCATCTCAGATGATATCGGCATGGAGTCAACACTGGGTACCAGCTGGACGACAGTATGACGATTGCCGGTTCTACTCCCATTGTAAGCCGGAGGAAAGTTTCCCGGCTGTCTAAGTCCCTCTCTCTCCTAATCCAGAAGCCAATTCTCGATGTCTTACAGCCAGGGTGATGAATTTGTCGTTGTCGGGGGTCCTTAGCGGAATCATTTGCTTTCGGATCCAATCCGCGAGGCTGAGGGAGAAGACATCAACCAACGCAGAAATAGTTCAATCACGCTGGGAAGCAACCATATAGTCCAGGGGTCGGCAACCCGCGGCTCCGGAGCCGCATGCGGCTCTTTGACCACTCTGATGCGGCTCAGCTGCATACTTGCCGACCCCCCGATTTTCCCAGGAGACTTGTGGATCTCAGTGCCTCTCTAAGAAAACTCCAAGGGCAATTATAATCCTATTTTCGCTCTAATTACTAAATAAAGGGCGTGCCCTAAATGCACCGCAGTAATTGTCCTCTACAGCATTTACAAACAGCATGCCAGCCCGGCCACATGTTGTATGTAGCTTTTACTTGCACACATAGGAGACAGCAAAGCATACTTACTCATCAGCCACACAGCTTACACTGACGGTAGTGTAACACAACACAACCAATACCCAGAATCCCATGCAGCCCTAACTCTTCCGGTCTAGATTATACACGCCTGCTACCACCAAACCCCCCCACACATCAACCCTCCCCCCTCCGTGCGTCGGTTGAGCGGAAGAGTTAGGGCTGCATGGGATTCTGGGTATTTGTTGTGTTGTGTTTATGTTGTTTTACAGTGCAGATGTTCTCCAGAAATGTGTTTGTCATTCTTTTTTGGTGGGGTTCAAAGTGTGGCGCATATTTGTAACGTAACAGTGTTAAAGTTGTTTTTGTACGGCTACCGTCAGTGTAAGCTGTGTGGCTGTTGAAGTAGTACGCCTTGCTGTCACTTATGTGAGCAAGCTGAAGCTGCATTCTACATGTGGTCGAACAGGTACACTGTTTGGGCAGACTGTAGAGGGCGCCAAAAGCAGTGCCATCACGACCTTATATTCAGGAGTCTCCCGGAATTAATGAGAGGATTGGCAAGTATGATGCTATCAAGCGCCATTCATTGAAAACTCGCGGGCCGCGCTAACATCAAATTTCCATTTTAAGGTGCGTGCCGGTGCGTGTGTCTGAGACCCCTGGTTAACATAGCACAAAGCAATTTAAGCTTTGTAAGCGTTGTTTTTCATTTTAAATTTAATTTTGTTTTTTGTGGCTCCCATTATATTCTTTAATTTGTGAAACTTGCCAAAATGGCTCTTTGAGTGGTAAAGGTTGCCGACCCCTGATATAGTCTGTGACGCTACGCTGCCCTTGTTGCAACTGTAGCAGAGATTTTGCCACTTCAATGAAAAATGTTCTCCATCGCTTGGGCAAATGTGGTGCATGAGGAGCATACGGGAGTACAAGGTCCCCATTCCGTTGCAGACCAGGCGGCCGCCCGGCTGGTCATGTGCAACATGACAAAAGCCACACAAGCTTTTCCAGAGCAGAAGGCAGGAGCTACAAGTTAAAAATAACTCTGACACTGCGTGAGGAAGGGCTGTACGTCACCCGACTCACCAGAGAAGCGTTCAGGCTTAGAAAGGGGAGGAGGGAGGTTGCAGACGTGAAAACAGGAGACGGGACATCAGCGGGAGCAGAAGTTCTTATCTGGGATGAATCGACCGAGGAGGGAGTCATTGCTTGCAGCGCGGAGAGTACACTTCTCACCTGTGTCTTGAGGTCATTAAGGCAAGCGTTTTTTTATTAATTCTTTAGCAATTCATTAAAGCAGCATGTGGTGGGTGCCATGATTGGGTATAAAAGTAGATTTCATGAAATGCTCAGTCATTCACAAACAAGGATGGGGCGAGGGTCACCACTTTGTCAACAAATGCGTGAGCAAATTGTTGAACAGTTTAAGAAAAAACTTTTTCAACCAGCTATTGCAAGGAATTCAGGGATTTCACCATCTACGGTCCGTAATATCATCAAAGGGTTCCGAGAATCTGGAGAAATCACTGCACGTAAGCAGCTAAGCCCGTGACCTTCCATCCCTCAGGCTGTACTGCATCAACAAGCGACATCAGTGTGTAAAGGATATCCCCACATGGGCTCAGGAACACTTCAGAAACCCACTGTCAGTAACTACAGTTAGTCGCTACATCTGTAAGTGCAAGTTAAAACTCTCCTATGCAAGGCGAAAACAGTTTATCAACAACACCCAGAAACGCCGTCGGCTTCGCTGGGCCTGAGCTCATCTAAGATGGACTGATGCAAAGTGGAAAAGTGTTCTGTGGTCTGACGAGTCCACATTTCAAATTGTTTTTGCAAACTGTGGACGTCGTGTCCTCCGGAACAAAGAGGAAAAGAACCATCCGGATTGTTATAGGCGCAAAGTTGAAAAGCCAGCATCTGTGATGGTATGGGGGTGTATTAGTGCCCAAGACATGGGTAACTTACACATCTTTGAAGGCGCCATTAATGCTGAAAGGTACATACAGGTTTTGGAGCAACATATGTTGCCATCCAAGCAACGTTACGATGGACGCCCCTGCTTATTTCAGCAAGACAATGCCAAGCCACATGTTACATCAACGTGGCTTCATAGTTAAAGAGTGCGGGTACTAGACTGGCCTGCCTGTAGTCTAGACCTGTCTCCCATTGAAAATGTGTGATGCATTATGAAGCCTAAAATACCACAACGGAGACCCCCGGACTGTTGAACAACTTAAGCTGTACATCAAGCAAGAATGGGAAAGAATTCCACCTGAGAAGCTTAAAAAATGTGTCTCCTCAGTTCCCAAACGTTTACTGAGTGTTGTTAAAAGGAAAGGCCATGTAACACAGTGGTGAACATGCCCTTTCCCAACTACTTTGGCATGTGTTGCAGCCATGAAATTCTAAGTTAATTATTATTTGCAAAAAAAAAATAAAGTTTAAGAGTTTGAACATCAAATATCTTGTCTTTGTAGAGCATTCAATTGAATATGGGCTGAAAAGGATTTGCAAATCATTGTATTCCGTTTATATTTACATCTAACACAATTTCCCAACTCATATGGAAACGGGGTTTGTAGTTTTTTTGGGGGGCACCCTCCTAAAAATTGCTTAGTACCTGTGAAAGTGATACAGATTCCTTCAGGCCATGACAGAGTTGTGATTAAACATGCCAAAAGTTATGAAAATATTTTATGAAGGTTGAAAAGTTACTTAGCTGTTCCCAATTTGCCTGTTCACCTGTGGGATGTTCCAAATAAGTGTTTGATGAGCATTCCTCAACTTTATCAGTATTTATTGCCACCTTTCCCAACTTCTTTGTCACGTGTTGCTGGCATCAAATTCTAAAGTTAATGATAATTTGCAAAAAAAAAAAAGTTTATCAGTTTGAACATCAAATATGTTGTCTTTGTAGCATAAACAACTGAATATGGGTTGAAAATGATTTGCAAATCATTGTATTCCGTTTATATTTACATCCAACACAATTTCCCAACTCATATGGAAACGGGGTTTGTACAAATGTGTTGACTTGCTTTACGACATACTGTACGTCACTTCCCCCTTCCCTCATCGTTGCAAAGACGGAAGTCGATGCGAACGCCTACGTGCAATTACTGCTATCATGGCAGAAGCTGCAAAACAACAAAAAAACTAAAGGTTTTTTCTGAGAAAAACAAAAAAGTAGAAAAAGGCAGGATCCCCGGATAAAAAGACAGTCAAAGATCAACATTGACCCGGCTATCACTTGCTGGTGTGATCGATGCTGCCTTGGCTCTAATATTTACTAGTAAATACCTTTCGATGCTCAAATCAAAATGATAATGGCAGTGTTAGCTATCGGATATTTGTGTAGCCACCAGCGTGATAGTTCGCAGTTCCACATTGACACGACCAGCCACTAACATACTCAAAAGTATTGTATAAAGAAAAAACAATGCCATGACTGCAAACCGCAAATATAAAGTTTAAGTACAATATGTAGGTTCCTACAGTGGAAACATCAGTAACATTGAATTATCATGTATATAAGTTTCTAACAATTTACGACGCTATGCGCTGGTCCTCATGAGAAAAGTGGTGTCACGGCCTGGGCGCACACCAGTGCGCATTGATCTGTGCGCTGCGCTGGGCGCACCTCCCCGGCTGCGGCAAGCAGCTGCATTCAATCAATCATCAGCAATCAACACAACCCTGTTGCTGATGAGGGGATCTGCCTTCATAAGCCAGTGTGAACTTGCATCCTGTGCCAGAACGTAGCGATCTGTTCCCGCACAGTACGCCGTCATTCAAGCTCTATGCTCTATACTCTCTCTTTGTGTACCCTTCCCGTCGTGTTCACTTGTCTCGTGTTTCCTTGTCGATCCAGCAGCCTTCCTCCGTTCCTGCATTGCGAGCAGTGTGCCTGTGTTCCCCTCTGGTTCTCTGGCTGCCCCTCTTGGATCTCGACCTCCCGCCTGGATGCGGACTTTGACGCCTCGCTATTTTCCCCGACTTCCTGCCTGTTCTCACGGACCTCCGAGTCAGCCTTGCCCCTCTTGGACTTCCGCCTCTCGCTCAGCACTTCTGGTAACACACTACAGTTCATATCCACACATAGTCGCACACATACACATTTTGGTTAGTCACACTCCATACCTTTGTAAATATATATATAAATAAATAATAGAGCTAAAACGACGTCCCTGATGTCTGTGCCGTCTTCTTCCCCTGTACAAACCGTAACATGTGGTCTTCCTTCAGGCAAAACACGTCCGCTTTTGTCCACTGGCGCCACTAAAATCAACCAAAACTGACATTTCTTGAGTGGGGCTTTAAAGGGGAAATTCTGTTAGTAATTAAATTACTTTTTGGCAAATTAACTGTATTTAAATACTTTTTAAAAGTAATTTTCTGATCACTGTTCAACAGTACAGTAAGGCTCCACTTTTCAATGTGCGCTGGCTCAATGCTAATTTGCCATAGACATGAGACAGCAATTTTATATGGAGATTTCAACACCTACAATCAAGATGCACGTTAGAATAAATCAGCTGGTGTGGAGTAAGTACAATACTTACAGTGTAAACACTTTGCAGGACTCAATAAATGACAAAGAGTGGAACATTCAACCGAATGGCAAAGGCTACTTCCTGACTTAGGGAAAACGCTGTAGTATTTACACTACTGCCATCTAACGTCTTGGAATTGCAACTGCATGCAAAGAATACTATATGATACAGTATCAATCAATCAATCAATGTTTATTTATATAGCCTTAAATCACAAGTGTCTCAAAGGGCTGACAGTACAGTACGGTACTTGCAAATGAGACACAGCAATGTAAAAAACAAGATAACAACTGGACAGCACAGCTCAGTGTTAAATGTGAGTATATACAGTCGCGATCCAAAGTTTACAAACACTTGTAAAGAACATAATGTCATGGCTGTCTTGAGTTTCCAGTCCTTTCTACAACTCTTGTTTTTGTTGTGACAGAGTGATTGGAGCACATAATTGTTGGACACAAAAAACATTTATGAAGTTTGCTTCTTTTATGAATTTATTATGGGTCTACTGAAAATGTGAGCAAATCTGCTGGGTCAAAAGTATACATACAGCAATGTTAATATTTGCTTACATGTCCCTTGGTAAGTTTCACTGCAATAAGGCGCTTTTGGTAGCCATCCACAAGCTTCTGGTTGAGTTTTTGACCACTCCTCTTGACAAAATTGGTGCAGTTCAGCTAAATTGGTTGGTTTTCTGACATGGACTTGTTTCTTCAGCATTGTCCACATGTTTAAGTCAGGACTTTGGGGAGGCCTTTCTCAAACCTTCATTCTAGCCTGATTTAGCCATTCCTTTACCACTTTTGATGTGTGTTTGGGGTCATTGTCCTGTTGGAACACCCAACTGCGCCCAAGACCCAACCTCCGGGTTGGGTAATCCTCCTTTTTCATCGTCCCATTTACTCTCTGTAAAGCACCAGTCCCATTGGCAGCAAAAGAGGACCAGAGCATAATACTACCACCACCATGCTTGACGGTAGGGATGGTGTTCCTGGGATTAAAGGCCTCACCCTTTCTCCTCCAAACATATTGCTGGGTATTGTGGCCAAACAGCTACATTTTTGTTTCATCTGACATCACATCGACAAAGATAACACCTTCTGGAGGAAAGTTCTGTGGTCAGATGAAACAAAAATTGAGCTGTTTGTGAAAGGTTCCCATCCCTATTGACTTAATAGTGAACGTTCTGTAACTTACTGTTCTTGATGAGCAGACAGTAAGATAATGGTCCTAGTAACTGTATTGTTCTTGTGTATTGTTCTTGATGAGCAGACAGTAAGATAATGGACCTAGTAACTGTACTGTTCTTGATGAGCAGACACTAAGATAACGGTCCTAGGAACTGTACTGTTCTTGATGAGCAGACACTAAGATAATGGTCCTAGTAACTGTACTGTTCTTGATGAGCAGACACTAAGATAATGGTCCTAGTAACTGAACTGTTCTTGATGAGCAGACACTAAGATAACGGTCCTAGGAACTGTACTGTTCTTGATGAGCAGACACTAAGATAATGGTCCTAGTAACTGTACTGTTCTTGATGAGCAGACAGTAAGATAATGGTCCTAGTAACTGCACTGTACTTGATGAGCAGACACTAAGATAATGGTCCTAGTAACTGTACTGTTCTTGATGAGCAGACACTAAGATAATGGTCCTAGTAACTGCACTGTACTTGATGAGCAGACACTAAGATAATGGTCCTAGTAACTGTACTGTTCTTGATGAGCAGACACTAAGATAACGGTCCTAGGAACTGTACTGTTCTTGATGAGCAGACACTAAGATAATGGTCCTAGTAACTGTACTGTTCTTGATGAGCAGACAGTAAGATAATGGTCCTAGTAACTGTACTGTTCTTGATGAGCAGACACTAAGATAATGGTCCTAGTAACTGCACTGTACTTGATGAACAGACACTAAGATAACGGTCCTAGTAAATGTACTGTTCTTGATGAGCAGACAGTAAGATAATGGTCCTAGTAACTGCACTGTACTTGATGAGCAGACACTAAGATAACGGTCCTAGTAACTGTACTGTTCTTGATGAGCAGACAGTAAGATAATGGTCCTAGTAACTGTATTGTTCTTGATGAGCAGACGCTAAGATAACGGTTCGAGTAATTGTACTGTTCTTGATGAGCAGACACTTAGATAACGGTCCTAGTAACTATACTGCTCTTGATGAGCAGACACTAAGATAACGGTCCTATTAACTGTACTGTTCTTGATGAGCAGACAATAATATACCTGTCCTAGTGACTGTACTGCTCTTGATGAGCAGACACTAAGATAACGGTCCTTGTAACTGTACTGCTCTTGATGAGCAGACACTAAGATAACGGTCCTTGTAACTGTACTGCTCTTGATGAGCAGAGACTAAGATAACGGTCCTTGTAACTGTACTGCTCTTGATGAGCAGACACTAAGATAACGGTCCTTGTAACTATACTGCTCTTGATGAGCAGAGACTAAGATAACGGTCCTTGTAACTGTACTGCTCTTGATGAGCAGACACTAAGATAACGGTCCTAGTAACTGTACTGCTCTTGATGAGCAGAGACTAAGATAACGGTCCTTGTAACTGTACTGCTCTTGATGAGCAGACACTAAGATAACGGTCCTTGTAACTGTACTGCTCTTGATGAGCAGACACTAAGATAACGGTCCTAGTAACTGTACATGTCCTTCTGTTCCTCACCATCACTGGTCATTGCTGTCTGGATTGATCTTTTTCTATTTTAAATCCATGAAGCAATCTCCCTGGTTATTGATTAAGTGAGAGTGCAGAAATGTTCAAGAAAATGTCACCTTGGCGATACATGCCGAGAAAAGACAATTATGAGACAACAAGATGACGTCCATTACTTTTTTAAGCAGTTCTCTCAATGTTGCTTTTATTCCTTCCATCTTTTTCTTTTCCATTCTTCTTATCCTTCTTTCTTCTTCCTTCTATTCCCTTTGTCCTTAAATCCATTATTATTGTCCTTCATTTGTTCTTATTTAGTTCCTTCTACCTTTGTTGCCTTGTTTTGGTCCTCTGTACCTTTTGTCCTTACTTTCTTTTTTCTACCCCCTTTTCTTTGATCTCCTCTTAGGCTATGTCTACACTAAGTCGTTTACCCCTTAAACGAATAATTATTTAGCCTAAACCCCGTTTCAGCCACACTAAACCACCCTTTAAGGTTCCCCACATCGGACACATTTTTACACGGGTAAGTGCACCGTGTATTTCTGAATCTCCGGCTCTTAACTTTGTATGGACTCATTGACACGGACCTGTTGACGCCTCGCTGTACCCCCGGACTACCTGCCTGTCTCACGGACATTCGAGCCTGACTTTCCCCCATGGACTTCCTCGTCTCTCGTCCAACATTCCCGGTAACACACTGTGAAAGTCTCTGTGTGTGGGTTCTCCTTGTACCGACAGAATCTGCGGGACCCGAAGTCCAGGTTCAAACAAGTCTTTTATTTTTGGGTTTATAATGGGCAATGTCGCCAGCCGCCTCCTTCTCGTTCGTGTGGGTATTTTCCTTCCTTCTCTCCTCCGCCCTTCCATGGCCTCAGACGCTGCTGATAAAGGAGACAGGTGATTAGATAACCAGCCCCAGCTGGGCAATCTACTCACCTGTCAGCTGGGCTTCGAAGCCGGGCCATACACACTCCCTTCCCGCAGGAGGCGCGCCGACCACGCCCCCCTCCACACACACAATAGTTAATTCACAAAGAGTCTAACACACACACTTTTGGATTTAGTCACACTCCATTCCCCTGTTTAATTAATATTATTGTTTGGTTATTATATATATTATTAATATATATAATAAATACCTAGAGCTATATTATGCCCCATGTTGTTTGTGCCGTTCTACTCCTCCCCTACGTAACAGGTAGTGGATAAACACCAGAGGGCAGCGGTAGTGTTTAATGTAGCAATCGAGGGATAGGAACATCTGTAGAAAAAAAATTATTTAATAGGAAAAGCTTGAGAAACACCAACAACTGAAGAATGTGGGTTTAGATCAGTGGATGTGAGTTTGTGAAAACCTTTGAGACACTTGTGATAAAGGCCTGTATAAAAAAGTACAGTGTTTTATTTCCCCATATTTAAACACTGTGTTTCTGTACAAAATGTGTGTAATGCCCAACAATATTAAATATATTTGTGAAATGAAATGAATACTTAGGCTTACTACGCTACTCTATTATAATTAGAGTTAAAGTTAAAGTACCAATGATTGTCACACTCACACTAGGTGTGGTGAAATTTGTCCTCTGCATTTGACCCATCCCCTTGTTCACCCCATGGGAGGTGAGGGGAGCAGTGGGCAGCAGCGGTGGCCGCGCCCGGGAATCATTTTTGGTGATTTAACCCCCAATTCCAACCCTTGATGCTGAGTGCCAAGCAGGGAGGTAATGGCTCCCATTTTTATAGTCTTTGGTATGACTCGACCGGGCTTTGAACTCACAACCTACCGATCTCAGGGCGGACACTCTAACCACAAGGCCACTGAGTATGGTGAACATTATGGTTGTACTTGGAGAACCAATTTTTTTCTGACGTGGTACTTGGTAAAAAAAAGTTTGACAACCACTAGTATATAATATATTTGTCCTGGGCATGACATTAAAGTGCATCCGGCAGTGGAAGCTCCTCTATGGGGTCTTGGGGCACTAGGAGGTTAACCCCTTTACTACTGTTACCCCAGGTGGCCCTTGGCAAAGGCCTAGTACCTGACTGCCCCGGAGCCAGGGATACAGGCGGAGGATGATTGCTAACCCTATGGAGCGTCACAACGGCTGGGATGGCGGATGAAGGCTGCAGCAGAAAAGGGTCTCCAGTCGTCTTGGACTCCATGCCACTGGACCCTGACCTGGATTTGCCAAGGATTGTGTGGTGACTGTTTGTGCACCAGTCTCCCCACGTTAAACAAAGTCACGCACAGGCATCCTCCATAAAGGGATATACCCCTACCAGGATGATCGTCATACTCGCTTCGAGTGGCCGCCGATGATGATGATATAATATATGGCCTATATATAAACACAAATGTACATTGTTGTATATAACCGACGCATTAAAAAAAGAGCAGGAGGAAAATGTTGCATGGATGCATTAAAAAAAAACCTCTAAATTCATAAATCTTAACGAGTGAGTGCTTGCTGAATGGGTGCAAGGGGGCTTTAACCCTTCCATCCCATCTGCTGCCTGTGGCCATGGAGCCGTACATGAGAGTGGAGGTGAATGCATGTGTGCCCTGGTCCTAACTGAAGAGCCAGCTGGTGTATGTAGGGGGGGGGAGGATGGAGACCCCACACGTTTGCCAAATGTGCAGAGAGCCATCTTGTTGTTGCTTCCACTTATTGATCAAGAAGAGCCAGCAGAAAGCTAACGGCGCAAAGCTTTTACGGCCGAGTAAGCAGCAGCAAACATTTTTGAAAGCAACCCGCTTGCTTTCCCTGTCTTACTCTCTCTCACAGACACACACACATGCACACACACACACACACACACACACACACACACACACACACACACACGCACACACACACCTACACACACACACGGAGAATAAAGTCATTTTTCATTGTCAGGATTGTGCTTGAGGAAGAACAGTCTTGGTAAAGTGCTGATTTCAGCAGGATTGGGATTTAAACATCATACCTGCTTGGCTTTGTTAGACCTATCGCCTTCACCCCGATCAATAAAGTCATCCACAGGATAAATAAATATTTTGTTTATACATATATATATATATATATATATATATATATATATATATATATATATATATATATATATATATATATATATATATATATATATATATATATATATATATATATATATATATAGTCACGATCAAAAGTTTACATCCACTTGTAAAGAACATAATGTCATGGCTGTCTTTAGTTTCCAATACTTTCTACAACTCTTATTTTTTTGTGATAGAGTGATTGGAGCACATACTTGTTGGTCACAAAAAACATTCATGAAGTTTGTTTCTTTTATGAATTTATTATGGGTCTACTGAAAATGTGACCAAATGTGCTGGGTCAAAAGTATACATACATCAATGTTAATATTTGCTTACATGTCCCTTGGCAAGTTTCACTGCAATAAGGCGCTTTTGGTAGCCATCCACAAGCTTCTGCTTGAATGTTTGACCAATTCTCTTGACAAAATTGGTGCAGTTCAGCCAAATATGTTGGTTTTCTGACATGGACTTGTTTCTTCAGCATTGTCCACGTGTTTAAGTCAGGACTTTGGGAAGGCCATTCTAAAACCTTAATTGTAGCCTGATTTAGCCATTCCTTTACCACTTTTGATGTGTGTTTGGGGTCATTGTCCTGTTGGAACACCCAACTGCGCCCAAGGTTGATGATTTTAGGTTGTCCTGACGAATTTGGAGGTAATCCTCCTTTTGCATTGTCCCTTTTACTCTCTGTAAAACACCAGTCCCATTGGCAGCAAAACAGGCCCAGATCATAATACTACCACCACCATGCTTGACGGTAGTGAGGGTATTCCTTGAATTAAAGGCCTCACCTTTTCTCCTCCAAACATATTGCTGGGTATTGTGGACAAACAGCTCAATTTTTGTTTCATCTGACATCACATGGACAAAGATAAGACCTTCTGGAGGAAAGTTCTGTGGTCAGATGAAACAAAAATGTAGCTGTTTGTGTCACGGCGGGGGGGTCGGGCTTGCTGCGCGGTTGTTCTCCCGGGATGCAAGACGGACGGCTCCGGACCAAGGCGTAAGGTAGGAAGTGATTTATTTATCATAAATCATCCAATAAACAAAACAACAGGGATGCGGGCCGAGCGCACAGGAAGCTAAGGAATTATTACTTAGCATAGGCAAAAGACAAGGAACACTAGAACTCAAAAACTCACGTGACAATTGCATGGAGGAAACACAATGAAAGCAGAACGAGTGATCAACAAAGGTGGGTTTAAATAGAGTCTCTGATGAGCAACAGGTGCGTGTGCAAGGCAGGTGAAAATCAAGTAACCATGGTGATGAAACAAACTCACAGGTGCTCAAGCAATAACAAAAGGAGTCCAAAACTAACAGAAAACACAAAAACATGATCCGGACCACGGATCATGACAGTTTGTGAAAGGTTCCCATCCCTATTGACTTATTAGTGAGCATACTGTAACTTACTGTTCTTGATGAGCAGACACTAAGATAACGGTCCAAGTAACTGTACTGTTTTTGATGAGCAGACAGTAAGATAACGGTCCTAGTAACTGTATTGTTCTTGATGAGGTAATCCTCCTTTTTCATTGTCCCATTTACTCTCTGTAAAGCACCAGTTCCATTAGCAGCAAAACAGAGCATACTACTACCACCACCATGCTTGACGGTAAGTGTGGTGTTCCTGGGATTAAAGGCCTCACCTTCTCTCCTCCAAACATTTTTCTGGGTATTGTGGCCAAACAGCTAATTTTTTGTTTCATCGGACCACATAACTTTCCTCCAGAAGGTCTTATCTTTGTCCATGTGATGTCAGATGAAACACAAATTGAGCTGTTTGGCCACAATACCCAGCAATATATATGTATTATGTGTGTATACCAAACAGTATGTCTTATCTGTGTATACCAGTCAGTATGTATTATGTGTGTGTACCAGTCAGTATGTATTATGTGTGTATACCAGTCAGTATGAGTTAGACTGTCAACATCCATCCATTTTTTTTAGTATTACCCTTTTTGTTATGATGCATACTGAAATAAATGCATTTTTACTCTTTGATGACACGTGACTAAATGGATGCAGATCCCCAAGAATACAAGTTTGCAGTGTCATTGGTATGTTTGTATTAAGATTAAGATTAAAGATTAAAGTACCAATGATTGTCACACACACACTAGATGTGGTGAAATGTGTCCTCTGCATTTGTCCCATCCCCTTGGGGAGCAGTGGGCAGCAGCGGCGCCGCGCCCGGGAATCATTTTGGTGATTTAACCCCCAACTCCAACCCTATGTTGCTGAGTGCCAAGCAGGGAGGTTATGGGTCCCATTTTTATAGTCTTTGGTATGACTCGGCTGGGGAATGTGATTGCTTCTTTTGTTGTTATCAACCATAACTCTTTTATATTCTGACATTCCCACAATAAATGAACAACAGCTCCCTCAGCTGCCCGACACTTCATACATAATTTACTGTCTACTACACCGATTTTAAACAGCTGAGAAGATGTACAATACAAACTATTCGAGATCTTAAATTGACTAAGCTTATCTGTAAAGCTTCTAAAGGGCTTATTGGCATTTTTCCAAACATCACTCATGATATGTCTCTTTCGTCTAAAATGTTTAAGTCCATCATCCATTTCCGAACACATGCATCATTTGCATTTCTAGTACGATGTTAATTTATTATTCCATAAAATAGTTTAATTAATTTCTTAATTGTATCTTGATTAAAAAGTGCATCTTCCAGTTCATGGGTATTTAAAGACATACTTTCAGAGGATATGCATTTCTTTACAGCGTGTTTTAAAGTGATACAATTTAAAAAATGATTTCTGGGTATATTATATTGATCAACTAATTCATTGAACGGTTTAAAGGAGAGTATATTAATAATATGATTAGTTTTAGTAATACCTCTGTCTTTCCATGTTGTCCATTTAACCACATTTTTGTTAATGATGATATTAGGATTGTACCAAAGCGGTTGATTCACAGATGTAATTGGGTTGATTCCAAGTATTTCTGACACAGTTTTAGAATGTTAAAGGTGGCTTCTATTGGGCTCTGCCTCAATTCATTACGTATTTTTTTTTAATGTAGTATAAACTCCCCACATCAATGTCCAACAAATTCATTAACAGATTTGTTTCTATGTTGATCCAGTCCTTATCAGAAGAATGGAATAAGTGGCTTGTTTGTTCACAATCAAAGGAGATACAATAATGAAAAAAGATTGGTAATGGCACTCCTCTTTTATCTTGTGTACTAGACAAAAAAAGCCTTTTAAAAATCCATGCAATATCTTTTTTATGAAAAAGTCTCCCCTCATCCTCACAATTCTCTGCTACCAAGAAGAAGGGCTGACAATGTAAATTGGATTCAATTGTTTAACTTTATAATCAAATGTTTGGCTTAACTTTGCATTTCAGTCTGATCCATACCCAGGGCCTAGGCTCTGTGTGGCCCTAAATAAGATTTATTTTGTGGCCTCATGTTGGTATTTAATAATAATTGTTATAATTAAACTCCTAAAAGGGCCCCCACCTTGAACCTAACATCATCGCCGCACATACACTCTCACTATGTTTACATGCACTAACAACGAAATGTTGACTTAAGTTGGTTGAAATCTAGTTTGTTTTAAATGCAACATTCACCTTGTAATGTCTCCAACATGTCAAACAACATTGCTATTGAACTATATCAGCAACGTGATATCTAAACTTTTATGATGTTTGTATTTTGTATTTTATAACTGACAGATTTGAATTAAAGAAAAACATTTCAAATGTATACAAAAGCTCACGTCATGATTATGTGGCCCCCTAGTGGTTGTGGCCCTAACAAACACTGTTTATGCTATGTATACAGTTCCTTTTAGCCTCATCCCACACATAGGCTATGTCTACACTAAGCCGGATAACTCCTTATTTTTTTTTTTTTTTTTTTTTTTATAATGTCCTGCCCAGCTTCTCGGGCAAATCATATAGCAGATGTAGATGCCCATATCGGCTGTTCAGATTTACTTTACAAAAGAGAAGTGTAGGATACTTCTCTTGTTGCCTTACTTGTATTTTGACTTTATTAAATGTATTTATATTATCATTTGGTGCAGCCGGGCCGGAGCAGGAGGGGATAGAAAGAGAGAAAAAGGAAGACAGAGGGGGGAATTGTGGGGACAAGAGGGGGATTAGACAGAGAGACAAAAACAACAACAGCAAACACAACAACAACAACAGAGCAACATCAGCAAATACGACATGTACAAATATGATGGTAAAAGTAATAGCAAATAAGCAGTTAGCGAAAATTTAAAAAAAAAAATACAGAAATGACAATGAGCATTATTACACTAAAAATTGAGCAATATGAATACCAATAGAAATAGTGCTATTGATAATAAACAATACCAGTACTTTACCTTTATTATCAACAATACAATTGTTCAAATGCAACAATACATATACGTAATGATAACTTGAGATACGAAAGAATGCAGAAAAATGGAGGGGAAGAAAGAGAAGCAACCTTAACCTTGTAGATTGTTATAGTAACAATAGGTTAAGCTTTGTCAGTGTGCCATGTGTTATACCCAGTTTACCCTAGGGCAACAACGTTAATATATGTTTGATGAAACGTGATTATGTGCATGAGTGTATGTGTGCATATGTACTTGTATATGTACAGTATGTGTATGTTTGCTTGTACAGTGAATGTATATGTACAGTATGTGTATATGTGTGTACAGCAAATGTATATGTACAGTATGTGTATATATGGATAACTCCTTAAACGAATAATTATTTAGCCTAAGCCGCGTTTCAGCCACACTAAACTATCGTTTAAGGTCCCCCTCCTTGGACAATTTTTTACACGGGTAAGTGCGCCGTGTATTTCTTGAATCTCCGGCTCTTAGCTTTGTATGGACTCATTGATCATTTACAAACTGAGTTCGGAGAGGAAGTGACGCCAGAAAGACCGCGCCCCACGCAGGAAGTGACGCCAGAAAGACCGCGCCCCACAGAGTAAGTGACGTCAGAAAGAACGCGCCACAGCCAGCTTCATAATAAAGCGTTTTCGTAACTCGGACCTAACCACTGGAAATATGGAGGCGAGTCATCCAGATATGCCCGTGTTTCTCCTTCCGTTTGTACAGACGCTTGTGGAAATCACACAAGAATACCTTGAGAGAAAGCGATTGCAGCTATTTGGGATACAACACTTCTCAGATGGCAAGAGAACTTTCGAATGTCCAGGTCAGCTGTGATTCTACTTAGTGAAAAACTTTGTCCATTTGTCGAAGGAGAGACAACGAGAATGCAAGCTCCCATGGATGTGATAAAAAAGGTAGCGTGTGCTTTGTATTACCTGGCCGTCGAGGAAAGACTACGGAAAACGGCGAATGCTTTTGGACTGGCAAAGCAGACTGTCTCAGTTATTGTCCGCCATGTATGTCGCAGACTCAACGTCTAGGTCCAGAGTATATAAAGTCACCAAAAAGGAATGGACAATGAAGGTGAAGGCAAAAGAGTGAGGAGTGTCCTGACCAGATATCTAAATCTCTAGATTGATTGATGTAAAATGTTCTTTATTAGATATTTGATTAATTTATGATGTCTCAGGTGTGATTCACTACAATAGGGCCCCACAGCACACTGGATTCCAGTTAATTGAAATACCACAACACTGGATATTGTTCAGATAAGTTAAATATAAGATCTTGCACACAAAGCAACACTGGAGGTGACTATGACGTGCGCATTTTCCGCGCATGCGTATTATGTCGCGTTGCGCTGGCTCACGGAGGGGTTGAGGGGGGTCTTAAATGACCATTCTGTGTGTGTAGACAAGGTTAAGGTTAGGTGGGATTTACCCTTAGTGTAGAAGGGGCCTGAAAGTGTGAGTGAAGAATGTGTAAAAAAAATCTACTACCGACCAGATAAGACCTGATAAGTCCGAAAGAGAAAGAGATGATACAATATTCTCCAGCGTTGTGTACATAGAGAGTATGGCTAACTTGGTTTCACAGATGGTTCCTACCATGGCACCCTTTAGTTTCCTGAGTGGCTTCTGACCAATCATGTTGGAGATCCATTGGCCATGCTCTCTCTGATTGGTCGAAAGCCCCTCACTTAACCACAGGGTGCCATGTTTTAGGACCAACTCTGAAATTGAGTTGGCCATACTCTCTCTCTATAGGGCTCTGCATGGTATTATTAGCTCACAGATGCTACCTGGTGGTTGTTTGAACACACTGGAGTCTCACTTCTTAATGCTTTAGTCAAATGCAGGATTTTCACAGGAATGAGGCAATAATATAACCTTACCTAGATCGTGTTCACAGATCACAAACCTTTACTCAATTGTAGAGGCAGGAACCAATTATCCTTTTTTCAGAATCAAAATCAGAAATACTTTATTAATCCCCGAGGGGAAATTAAGATTTTCAGCACAATCCCATTCAAGAGCAGACAAACATTACAGGGAGACAGAACAGGATCGCTGACGGGTCTGCCAACTTCCGGGGCCCCTTACAAAAAAAAAATTAACCAATAATATACATTGCGCACACACAATTGCACCATGCATAGACAAGCAACCACACAACAACATCATTTCAACACCTGTGGTGGTCTCTGTGGTGTTCCGCGCCATCGTCTGCTGGTGTGGAGGGAGCATTGCCTGAGACAGGAGCAGACCCAACAAAGCAATCAACAGAGTCGACTCCACCTTTCTTGGACAGTGTCTAGTTCGTATGGATGAGCGAGGATGCATCCAAAGAGACCGAGGTGTTCGATACCTGCTCATTCAGCCAAGACACTGTGAAGCTTGTCCGTCCCGGTGCTCAGCGCCAGCTCCACAGCACCCGTCTCTTCATCAACATCTCCTCTCCTCCAGTCTCTCCAAACCGACTCCGGTGTGGCAGAGACCCAGCAGCTGGTCCCCACGGCCAAAAGTCTGCCGGGAGGCAGATCCAGAAGCCAACAAAAAAGCACCGCAGAAGTCATGAAAGTGCTATCCCTTGTCGCTCAGTCCCAAAGGGTCCTGAACCATCCATCCTTCCATCTTAAATGGTAAATGGGTTATATTTGTATAGCGCTTTTCTACCTTCAAGTACTAAAAGCGCTTTGACACTATTTCCACATTCACCCATTCACACACACATTCACACACTGATGGCGGGAGCTGCCATGCAAGGCGCTAACCACCACCCATCAGGAGCAAGGGTGAAGTGTCTTGCTCAGGGACACAACGGACGTGATGAGGTTGGTAGAAGGTGGGGAGTGAACCAGGAACCCTCAGGTTGCTGGCACGGCCACTCTCCCAACCGCGCCACGCCGTCCTGTTCTACCCCTTGTCCCTTTCAGGGTCGCGGCGGGTGCTGGAGCCTATAGTTTCTACTATTTCTTAGGAAGAAAAGTTTCCAAATACGAACCTTTCTAATTGCGAACCCAAATAGGAATCAATTAAGTTTGTAAAATCCACTGTGCGCACATGGTTGGTCATTCCATTTACCTGCTGGAGCTGGTTGGTCATTACACCACTTTGCCCTATTGCAAGTTGACTTGTATAAGTACAAACCCCGTTTCCATATGAATTGGGAAATTGTGTTAGATGTAAATATAAACGGAATACAATGATTTGCAAATCATTTCCAACCCATATTCAGTTGAATATGCTACAAAGACAACATATTTGATGTTCAAACTGATAAAAAAAAAAAAATTGTGCAAATAATCATTAACTTTAGAATTTGATGCTAGCAACACGTGACAAAGAAGTTGGGAAAGGTGATAAAGTTGAGGAATTCTCATCAAACACTTATTTGGAACATCCCACAGGTGAACAGGCAAATTGGGAACAGGTGGGTGCCATGATTGGGTATAAAAGTAGATTCCATGAAATGCTCAGTCATTCACAAACAAGGATGGGGCGAGGGTCACCACTTTGTCAACAAATGCGTGAGCAAATTGTTTAAGAAAAACCTCTCTCAACCAGCTATTGCAAGGAATTTAGGGATTTCACCATCTACGGTCCGTAAAATCATCAAAGGGTTCAAGGAATCTGGAGAAATCACTGCATGTAAGCAGCTAAGCCCGTGACTTTCGATCCCTCAGGCTGTACTGCATCAACAAGAGACATCAGTGTGTAAAGGATATCACCACATGGGCTCAGGAACACTTCAGAAACCCACTGTCAGTAACTACAGTTGGTCGCTACATCTGTAAGTGCAAGTTAAAACTCTCCTATACAAGGCGAAAACCGTTTATCAACAACACCCAGAAACGCCGTCGGCTTCGCTGGGCCCGAGCTCATCTAAGATGGACTGATACAAAGTGGAAAAGTGCTCTGTGGTCTGACAAGTCCACATTTCAAATTGTTTTTGGAAACTGTGGACGTCGTGTCCTCCGGACCAAAGAGGAAAAGAACCATCCGGATTGTTATAGGCGCAAAGTTGAAAAGCCAGCATCTGCGATGGTATGGGGGTGTATTAGTGCCCAAGACATGGGTAACTTACACATCTGTGAAGGCGCCATTAATGCTGAAAGGTACATACAGGTTTTGGAGCAAAATATGTTGCCATCCAACTAACGTTACTATGGACGCCCCTGCTTATTTCAGCAAGACAATGCCAAGCCACGTGTTACATCAACGTGGCTTCATAGTAAAAGAGTGCGGGTACTAGACTGGCCTGCCTGTAGTCCAGACCTGTGTCCCATTGAAAATGTGTGGCGCATTATGAAGCCTAAAATACCACAACGGAGACCCCCGGACTGTTGAACAACTTAAGCTGTACATCAAGCAAGAATGGGAAATAATTCCATGCTTAAAAAATGTGTCTCCTCAGTTCCCAAACGTTTACTGAGTGTTGTTAAAAGGAAAGGCCATGTAACACAGTGGTGAACATGCCCTTTCCCAACTACTTTGGCACATGTTGCAGCCATGAAATTCTAAGTTAATTATTATTTGCAAAAAAAAAAAAGTTTATGAGTTTGAACATCAAATATCTTGTCTTTGTAGTGAATTCAATTGAATATGGGTTGAAAATGATTTGCAAATCATTGTATTCCGTTTATATTTACATCTAACACAATTTCCCAACTCATATGGAAACAGGGTTTGTATGTTTACCATATACGGATCCCCCACCAAAAATGAACTTTCATAAAAGGACGTAAACATTGGTTGTGTCCCACTTGGCTAACAAGGAAATAAATGACGTTGTCAATAAGGCCCTGCTTGTAATGCTTCCTCTGTCTTGGTACAAGCTCACCTAATTAATGCTGCCATGTCACTAAGCACTACTTAATTAGCGCTTTACTCTCTAAATTGTCTCCCCGCCACATAACTCTCTCCTGTTGGTCGCACCTCAGTGCATGAGTGCTGGAGACAAGATTGAAATCTTCCCTCTGGATGTCTGGAAGTCCTCTAATCAACTAGTCCATCTTCATGACGGAAGAGTTCAGCCAGTTGCAAAGTTTCCACACTTGCTTTTATCATCATGAGCCCTTTGCTGGTCTGGGTTCTGCTCTTTAACCTTTACCCAGTGATATATGAGCTGAGAGGGGGGGGAGTGCCTGCAGGCCCTTGAATGTAATAAGTCAAGAGAGAGACGATAGCCTTTAACAGCACCGTTTGTTTTTCAGTCGGATTTTAATTATTATACATACATCTTTTGAGATGCATTTGTATTTAACTTGATATGAGTATTAATTTTAAAAAAAAGTAGAAAGTAAAAACACAGTAATAACAATTAACATTTTTACAGTACAAATAGACAGAATAGAAATTGAAAGAGTAAATGAAACCAAGGTTCTTAGTATAATGGTTAAAGATAAATTGAACTGGAAATCTCATGTAAAAAATATACAAAATAAAGTAGCAAGAAACACGTCAATAATGAATAAAGCAAAACATGTTCTGGACCAAAAATCACTTCATATTGTCTACTTCTCTGTAGTGTTACATATCTGAGTTACTGTGTAGAAATATGGGGAAATAACTACAAAAGTACACTTCATTCATTAACCGTGTTACAAAAAAGATCAGTTAGAATAATACATAATGTTGGATATAGAGAACATACAAACTCTTTATTTATTGAATCAAAAATACTGAAATTCCACGACATAGTGAATTTGCAAACAGCTAAAATGATACACAAAGCAAACTATAACCTGCTACCCAAGAATATACAACAATTCTTCTCAACAAAAGAGGAGAAATATAATCTTAGAGGAAAAATTTAATTTCAAACATTTGTACGCACGTACAACACTTAAGACCTTCAGTACATCAGTATGTGGAATTAAATTATGGAATGGATTAAGCAAAGCAATCAAACAATGTACTAATATGATCCACTTCAAGAAACTCTTCAAACTTAAAGTGTTTACAAAGTACAAAGAAGAAGAACCATGATAAACATTCTGAATTTATCTCATCCATCCATTCATTTGCTAGATAATCTTACTCATCTCACCATATGAAATATAACTTACTTCACCAATTATTATTTATTTATTTTTATTGTTATTACTTATGGAGTATATTGTGAATAGATTGAGAACAGGAAGTAAACAAAAGTTTTAGCAACTGCTATGTAAAGGAAAAGGGGTAGAATTAAATAAGCTCTGCTTCTTCCTACTCCTTTTCAAACATGTTGAATAGACAAACTGGAAATTGTGATGTATCATGTTGTATGCATGCATGTGTGATGTATCATGCTGTATGCATGCATGTGTGATGCATCATGTTGTATGCATTAATGTGTGATGCATCATGTTGTATGCATGCATGTGTGATGTATCATGTTGTATGCATGCATGTGTGATGTATCATGGTGTATGCATGTATGTGTGATGTATCATGTTGTATGCATGCATGTGTGATGTATCATGCTGTATTCATGCATGGGTGATGTATCATGTTGTATGCATGCATGTGTAATGCATCATGTTGTATTTATGCATGTGTGATGTATCATGTTGTATGCATGCATGTGTGATGTATCATGTTGTATGTATGCATGTGTGATGTATCATGTTGTATGCATGCATGTGTGATGTATCATGTTGTATGCATGCATGTGTCATGCATCATGTTGTATGCATGCATTTGTGATTTATTATGTTGTATGCATGAATGTGTGATGCATCATGTTGTATGCATGCATGTGTGATGTATCATGTTGTATGCATGCATGTGTGATGTATCATGTTGTATGCATGCATGTGTGATGTATCATGTTGTATGCATGCATGTGTGATGCATCATGTTGTATGCATGCATGTGTGATGCATCATGTTGTATGCATGCATGTGTGATGCATCATGTTGTATGCATGCATGTGTGATGCATCATGTTGTATGCAAGAATGTGTGATGCATCTTGTTGTATGCATGCATGTGTGATGTATCATGTTGTATATATGCATGTGTGATGTATCATGTTGTATGTATGCATGTGTGATGCATCATGTTGTATGCATCAATGTGTGATGCATCAATTTGTATGCATGCATGTGTGATGTATCATGTTGTATGCATGCATGTGTGATGTATCATGTTGTATGTATGCATGTGTGATGTATCATGTTGTATACATGCATGTGTGATGTATCATGTTGTATGCATGAATGTGTGATGCATCTTGTTGTATGTATGCATGTGTGATGTATCATGTTGTATGTATGCATGTGTGATGCATCATGTTGTATGCATCAATGTGTGATGCATCAATTTGTATGCATGCATGTGTGATGTATCATGTTGTATGCATGCATGTGTGATGTATCATGTTGTATGTATGCATGTGTGATGTATCATGTTGTATACATGCATGTGTGATGTATCATGTTGTATGCATGAATGTGTGATGCATCTTGTTGTATGCATGCATGTGTGATTGTGACAGTTTGACCCCACACTGTCACTGTTTGACCTTTGGACTTCCTCACAAACCGTGCACATTTGTTGGGAAGCTCAACATGGACAAACTACAAACATTCAATCTTGTTAGCTAGTGAAAAGCATGTGCTCAACAAACAAATTGTTACCTGTCACCCACCATGGCTCTGAACAGTTGACTAAAAGAGTCAGGGTGGGGTTGAGGGCTTTATATAGGTGAACACACCTGCATTCACTAATTAGGCCAAATTTGGGTCAAACCATGATTATCAAAAGCTGGGTATTACAGAAGGACACTGGACATTTGAAAGTTGTGTTGTCTAAAGCCTGAATATACTGTGTACAAAAATGACTGCTCTACACATGCAAAAGTACTATATGAATACTTTTTAGACATGTGATGGTTATTTATGGTGTAATTTCCAAAATAACTGTTTTCTTAATTCCCCCTGTCAAATTGGTCCCAGCTAGTGGGCGGAGCTATGGGCTATTTAAGTTGGAAAATGCCGTTTTTCTGACAGTCTGCTGTTGGGGAGGTTCTCTGTCCTGAGCAGGAGTTTCGGTCTCCATGCATCATCTACTGAGGTGATTATTTTGATGATGAGATGTTGTGTTGTAACCGGTTAAATTAGTTTTGTTGATTGCTAATAGATTTTGCTAAATCTGTTTTCATTATTTAATTCTTTACTTTGACATATTTGATTATTGACCTTTGATTATGAATACATGTATTTTGTTATAATGGATTATTTACATTTTGATTATTTTTAATATGCTTATTTTGATGAATTATATAGGCCTATTTAAAGCATGCAACTTTGAAATGTATTTAGAATATAAATGTACTATATATAATATACAATACTAATATTGCCTCTGTTTATTACCATTACAGAGTGTAGGTGCTTTGTTTTCCTGTCATTGTTCACCTTTTGACACTTTTTGGGATTTCAATAAATGTTTGTAAACTGTTACCAACTGCGTGCCTTGCCATCCTTGATTTGAAAGTCTGGTTTGCAACGGTTACATTACCTTCACCCGAGGCGGGGTGTGACATATGGTGGCAGTGGTGGGATGGCAAGCCGCAGAGTTTACAACAAATCTGGCAGAGGGCAGGCCAGAACTGGTTTGAGATCCCAAGTGTCGAAGGTGGCAATGACAGAGGAGACTGATGAGATGGCTGGTCGAGGGGCCACGGCGATGAGGCTGGACCGGACGACTATGGCTGAGGAGCGTGAAGTTGGATGGAACACAGAGGAGTCTGAAGAAGACGTCAAAGGTTTTGAGAACTCTGGGGCTAGGCGTAAGCAGCATAGGAAGGGTTCTGGGAAGGCTAGGTGGTCTGCTGAGCCACCAAAGACTGAAAGAGTGCTAAGTGAACCTACCCTGGTTAACATGTTCCAAGACTTTTTGATTGGACAGCAACGTAGGGAAGCTATCATAGTCCGTGAACTCCAGGAGTTAAAAAATGTCTGTACAAGGCCTAGCCTAGATCACCCACTCGCTAACCAAAATGCTAACCGTACTACTGATGATAGTCGTTATGAGCAGTTGCCCAAACCCAGAGCTCGCCCACAGCCAACTCCTAGTCCTCAAGCGTCGCCGTCCAGAGATTCCTTGCCACCTGACCATCATCTCCGACAAGGCCCAAAGATGCTCCCTTTCCAGCAGGGTGAGGACATCGAAAACTTTCTTGTCCGCTTCGAGCGCATCGCTCGCACCTGGGGCTGGCCTCAGTCTGACTGGGCCTGCCGACTTGTTCCACTCTTGACCGGCAAAGCTCTGGATGCCTATTCTGCGATGGAGGAAGATGCTTCCAACGTCTATACTGACCTTAAAGAAGCCCTCCTTGCTAAGTTTGATATCTCTCCTGAGACTTATAGACTCCAGTTCCGGTCAACCTACATTCCCCCTGGTGAATCTCCCAAGGAGACTTACAACAGACTCAAAGGTCTCTACAGAAGATGGATCAAGCCAGAGCAGCATTCCAAAGAAGACATTGCAGAGCTCTTCATTCTGGAGCAAATGCTTCGCATGCTGCCCAACGAAATGAAGACTTGGGTGAAGGAACATGAGCCAGAAGACGGACTTACTGTTGCTAAACTTGCAGGCCAGTACTTGAATGCTCGTAAAGGACTCCGAATGCCAAGGCAGCAGAACAACCGTGTAGCAGCCCAAGGTGCAGCCGACCTGTCACACCAAAGAGGTGTGCAGAAAGCAGGTGGTTATAGCACCTCAGGGGACAACAGACTGCTCCCGAGACAGAGTCCAGTGAAGGATCTCATCTGCTACCACTGCCAACAGCCAGGGCATCGAGCCCCAGTCTGCCCCTTGAAAGGTCCCAAGCTGTCCAGCTTCTGTCATGTTCCCCATCCATCTGTCCCAGCTTCAGTCATGGCACCTGCTCTTGCACCCAATTCTGAACCTGAGGCCAAACCTATCATGGTGCCAGCTTGTGTTAATGGCCGTCCAGTGCAAGCATTGTTGGACACAGGTAGCTCCATGACACTGTTGAACCATTCTTTTGTGTCACTTGGTAATCTTGACTATCAGCATGCCACAGCCATTCAATGTGTCCATGGTGATCAAAGAATATATCCCGTGGCTGATGTGACCATCGTCATCGATGACCAGGCTTTCTTGCTCCGTGTGGGGGTTCTTGATCACATGCCCCATGACATGATCTTGGGCAGAGACTTGCCTATTCATGTTGTATGTATGCATGTGTGATGCATCATGTTGTATGCATCAATGTGTGATGCATCAATTTGTATGCATGCATGTGTGATGTATCATGTTGTATGCATGCATGTGTGATGTATCATGCTGTATGTATGCATGTGTGATGTATCATGTTGTATACATGCATGTGTGATGTATCATGTTGTATGCATGAATGTGTGATGCATCTTGTTGTATGCATGCATGTGTGATGCATCATGTTGTATGCATGCATGTGTGATGTATCATGTTGTATACGTGCATGTGTGATGCATCATGTTGTATGCATGCATGTGTGATGTATCATGTTGTATGCATGAATGTGTGATGTATCATGTTGTATGTATGCATGTGTGATGTATCATGTTGTATGCATGCATGTGTGATGTATCATGTAGTATACATCCATGTGTGATGTATCATGTTGTATGTATGCATGTGTGATGTATCATGTTGTATGCATGCATGTGTGATGTATCAGGTTGTATGCATGAATGTGTGATGTATCATGTTGTATGCATGCATGTGTGATTTATCATGGTGTATGTATGCATGTGTGATGTATCATGTTGTATGCATGAATGTGTGATGTATCATGTTGTATGCATGAATGTGTGATGTATCATGTTGTATGCATGAATGTGTGATGTATCATGTTGTATGTATGAATGTGTGATGTATCATGTTGTATGTATGCATGTGTGATGTATCATGTTGTATGCATGCATGTGTGATGTATCATGTTGTATGCATGCATGTGTGATGCATCATGTTGTATGCATGCATGTGTGATGCATCATGTTGTATGCATGCATGTGTGATGCATCATGTTGTATGCATGCATGTGTGATGCATCATGTTGTATGCATGCATGTGTGATGCATCAATTTGTATGCATGCATGTGTGATGTATCATGTTGTATGCATGCATGTGTGATGTATCATGTTGTATGTATGCATGTGTGATGTATCATGTTGTATACATGCATGTGTGATGTATCATGTTGTATGCATGAATGTGTGATGCATCTTGTTGTATGCATGCATGTGTGATGCATCATGTTGTATGCGTGCATGTGTGATGTATCATGTTGTATGCGTGCATGTGTGATGCATCATGTTGTATGCATGCATGTGTGATGTATCATGTTGTATGCATGAATGTGTGATGTATCATGTAGTATACATCCATGTGTGATGTATCATGTTGTATGCATGCATGTGTGATGTATCATGTAGTATACATCCATGTGTGATGTATCATGTTGTATGCATGAATGTGTGATGTATCATGTTGTATATATGCATGTGTGATGTATCATGTTGTATGCATGCATGTGTGATGTATCATGTAGTATACATCCATGTGTGATGTATCATGTTGTATGTATGCATGTGTGATGTATCATGTTGTATGCATGCATGTGTGATGTATCAGGTTGTATGCATGAATGTGTGATGTATCATGTTGTATGCATGCATGTGTGATTTATCATGGTGTATGTATGCATGTGTGATGTATCATGTTGTATGCATGAATGTGTGATGTATCATGTTGTATGCATGAATGTGTGATGTATCATGTTGTATGCATGAATGTGTGATGTATCATGTTGTATGTATGCATGTGTGATGTATCATGTTGTATGCATGCATGTGTGATGTATCATGTTGTATGCATGCATGTGTGATGCATCATGTTGTATGCATGCATGTGTGATGCATCATGTTGTATGCATGCATGTGTGATGCATCATGTTGTATGCATGCATGTGTGATGCATCATGTTGTATGCATGCATGTGTGATGCATCATGTTGTATGCATGCATGTGTGATGTATCATGTTGTATATATGCATGTGTGATGTATCATGTTGTATGTATGCATGTGTGATGCATCATGTTGTATGCATCAATGTGTGATGCATCAATTTGTATGCATGCATGTGTGATGTATCATGTTGTATGCATGCATGTGTGATGTATCATGTTGTATGTATGCATGTGTGATGTATCATGTTGTATACATGCATGTGTGATGTATCATGTTGTATGCATGAATGTGTGATGCATCTTGTTGTATGCATGCATGTGTGATGCATCATGTTGTATGCGTGCATGTGTGATGTATCATGTTGTATGCGTGCATGTGTGATGCATCTTGTTGTATGCATGCATGTGTGATGCATCATGTTGTATGCGTGCATGTGTGATGTATCATGTTGTATGCGTGCATGTGTGATGCATCATGTTGTATGCATGCATGTGTGATGTATCATGTTGTATGCATGAATGTGTGATGTATCATGTTGTATGTATGCATGTGTGATGTATCATGTTGTATGCATGCATGTGTGATGTATCATGTAGTATGCATCCATGTGTGATGTATCATGTTGTATGCGTGCATGTGTGATGTATCATGTTGTATGCGTGCATGTGTGATGTATCAGGTTGTATGCATGAATGTGTGATGTATCATGTTGTATGCATGCATGTGTGATTTATCATGGTGTATGTATGCATGTGTGATGTATCATGTTGTATGCATGAATGTGTGATGTATCATGTTGTATGCATGAATGTGTGATGTATCATGCTGTATGCATGAATGTGTGATGTATCATGTTGTATGCATGAATGTGTGATGTATCATGTTGTATGCATGCATGTGTGATGTATCATGTTGTATGCATGAATGTGTGATGTATCATGTTGTATGTATGCATGTGTGATGTATCATGTTGTATGCATGCATGTGTGATGTATCATGTAGTATACATCCATGTGTGATGTATCATGTTGTATGTATGCATGTGTGATGTATCATGTTGTATGCATGCATGTGTGATGTATCAGGTTGTATGCATGAATGTGTGATGTATCATGTTGTATGCATGCATGTGTGATTTATCATGTTGTATGTATGCATGTGTGATGTATCATGTTGTATGCATGAATGTGTGATGTATCATGTTGTATGCATGAATGTGTGATGTATCATGCTGTATGCATGAATGTGTGATGTATCATGTTGTATGCATGCATGTTCCAAATAAACTCAAACTCAAACTACAATTGAAACAATATTAATAATACTTTGAGTAAAAATATTAATAATGAATAATAATAATACTTACCTCTATTATAACCATTACTATCATTTAAAATGTAACAATACATTCATTAAAAAAATAACAGAATTAAAAAGGAAAAGGAAAAAAGAGGGTAAATAAAAAATATATATAAAAGAGAGGAGCGGTATTTCTTAACTTATACAGTGTTATGGTAATAATAGCAGTGTGTTGTTTTAAGTGATGTGTAGGTGTATATGTATGTATCATTATGTTTGCTGAAATGTGACTGTATATTCACGTACAAAAAAAATGACCGTAAAAATGATGGCAAGCAATTGTTAAACAGCAACAGTAAAGCACTCCTGACTTCTGGCAACAACTATTTGTTCCTACTTTCACAATCAAACACGAGTGTGTTGTCTAATCATGGCAGACTTGGTAACAGACAACGAAGACAACAATTTTTGGACAAATGAGGATTTACAACCTTATACTTTTGAAGGTAAATATATGCTGCTTATAGAAGCAAGCAAGAAAGAGATTTTGGAAGGGATTTTGACGCTATAAATGGAACTCGGAGCCAAGCTATTTCGACATAAATGGATTGCTTACCCCAAAATCAACAAGAAACGTCCTGGGCCAGCTGTACCAGACTTACATTTGTCCATCGAGTGAGTCACTTTAATATCGATCATGATACATGCAGCACGTGTTAGTACAACTACAGTACATACGCTGTCTGGCTAGCTCAGCTGTGTAAAAACAAAAGATGCAATGCGGGCTAATCCTTTACAGATACTGTAATATGATTGTTCATGTTTTTCACTCAGTACAAATTGGTGTGGTGTCACAGAGTTGTGCATTACAAACCCAAACGCGTTTCATGTTGTTGTGGAAGCTAGCTTATCTCTTGCCGTTTTTAGCTTGTACGGCAAATTCCGAAGCACGATAGAAAAACATTCCTAAGTGTTCGCTCTTACAAAAAACAATGTCGCTACAGCTTGGTTATTATACGGGTTACTTAGACTTAGACTTACGGAATGTAAATTAATTGTATTGTTGACGGATTTCGGATGCATTTTTAAAGTGATTTACACGTAGGATTGACTGCTCCCATTAGCTGCATTGCTAGCCACCAAGAACGAGACAATTTTTATATTTTAGAAAGCAAAAAGAAAAACATTTTGTATTCTTGTCTCTCATAATTGTAAACGAAAGGCAAAATTCCCCCCCAAAAAGTGCATGCATTTTCAACCGGACATCGACCAATCCATATAGATTGATCCAGAGGCTCGCCAAACGATGTATTCATAGCTCTACCGTTAAAATTGGCTATCGTTTTGTATCGATTAATTTTTACACCCCTAACAAACACTATATTGCCAAAAGTATTTGGCCACCTGCCTTGAATCACATGTGAACTTGAAGTGCCATCCCATTCCTAACCCATAGGGTTAGGAATGATGATGTTGGTCCACCTTTTGCAGCTATTACAGCTTCAACTCTTCTGGGAAGGCTGTCCACAAGGTTGCGGAGTGTGTTTATAGAATTTTTTGACCATTCTTCCAAAAGTGCTTTACTGAGGTCACACACTGATGTTGGTGGAGAAGGCCTGGCTCTCAGTCTCTGTTCTAATGCATCACAAAAGTGTTCTATCGGGTTCAGGTCAGGACTCTGTGCAGGCCAGTCAAGTTCATCCACACCAGACTCCGTCATCCATGTCTTTATGGACCTTGCTTTGTGCACTGGTGCACAGTCATGTTGGATGAGGAAGGGGCCCGCTCCAAACTGTTCCCACAAGGTTGGGAGCATGGAATTGTCCAAAATGTTTTGGTATCCTGGAGCATTCAAAGTTCCTTTTACTGGAACTAAGGAGCCAAGCCCAACTCCTAACACACAATCCCACACCATAATTCTTCCGCTGACCCCTCTCTGTCAGTTTACGTGGCCTACCACTTTGTGGCTGAGTTGCTGTTGTTCCCAAACTCTTACATTTTCTTATAATAAAGCCGACAGTTGACTTTGACTCGTCCATCAGATTGCCAGATGGAAAAGCGTGATTCATCACTCGAGAGAACGTGTCTCCACTGCTCTAGAGTCCAGTGGCGACGTGCCGACGCTTTGCATTGAACTTGGCGATGTATGGCTTAGATGCAGCCGCTCGGCCATGGAAACCCATTCCAATGAGCTCTCTGCGTACTGTACGTGGGCTAATTGGAAGGTCACATGAAGTTTGGAGCTCTGTAGCAACTGACTGCAGAAAGTCTGTGCACTATGCACTCTCTGTCAGTTTACGTGGCCTACCACTTGGTGGCTGAGTTGCTGTTGTTCCCAAACTCTTACATTTTCTTATAATAAAGTCAACAGTTGACTTTGGAATATTTAGGAAATTTCATGACTGGGTTTGTTGCACAGGTGGCATCCTATGACAGTTCCACGCTGGAAATCACTGAGAGCGGCCCGTTCTTTCACAAATGTTTGTAGAAACAGTCTCCATGCCTAAGTGCTTGATTTTATACACCTGTGGTCGGGCCAAGTGATTAGGACACCCGATTCTGATCATTTGAATGGGTGGCCAAATACTTTTGGCAATATAGTGTATATATATATATATATATATATAGACAAGCAGCAGAAAATGGATGGATGGATGGATATATATACATATATACAAACTGTATATATATATATATATATATATATATATATATGTATATATATATACATATATATATACTTGTCACCCATGTGTGAAAGTCAAGACACGGCCGCAACCACCCAGAAAGCTCCATCCTACCAGGGAACCACCCCACGCAGGCAGGTCGGACAGGGACAGGGCCCCCCAGGACAGGACCCACAGCCCCTTTTGGATTGCCAGCGGAAAGCCAGAGACAGGTGTACCTGGCCGAGGACAAGGCACGGGAGAGGCAGAAGACAACTAGTCCCTGGGCCAGTGAGAAGCAACACCGCACGTGTGCAGAAAGAAGATGGGACGCACCGCACCAAGGGGCCCAACTTTGAAAATGTCATAATCTTGTCGTACTTTTTTACAAAACATGTTTTTCCGCAATAAAACAGCCATCTCTAATGTGACATCCTAGCTGTAAATAATAGTTTGTGCGGATAAAGCTAGCATGCAGGCCAGTGAGCAGCCAAAATAGAGTCTTATCATTTGGGGGCAATTTCACAGTGTTCCGCCCCTAATTGAACAGTCTGTGTGTTACATTTATCCATTACCTCACTCTCACTCCCTCTTGAGCGAGCCTGTGGGACGGACCTGAGAAATGACACTCTCTCCATCCCATTGAGCGTCGGCGAGCTAAAACAAAGCTCACAGATCCGCACACATGGCGGTGGCCTCGACTCATTGATTGTGCCTGGCGGAGGAGAGAGAGAGGATATATATGCGATATCCACATAACCATTTGAGGATTTTCCTATATTTCTGGGTAAAAACAATAAACAGTTTCTTCAGCAAATATTCTCAGGGAAAAAAATTTGGATGTACAAACCCCATTTCCATATGAGTTGGGAAATTGTGTTAGATGTAAATATAAACGGAATACAATGATTTGTAAATCCTTTTCAACCCATATTCAGTTGAATGCACTACAAAGACAACATATTTGATGTTCAAACTCATAAACTTTATTTTTTTTTTGCAAATAATAATTAACTTAGAATTTCATGGCTGCAACATGTGCCAAAGTAGTTGGGAAAGGGCATGTTCACCACTGTGTTACATGGCCTTTCCTTTTACCAACACTCAGTAAACGTTTGGGAACTGAGGAGACACATTTTTTAAGCTTCTCAGGTGGAATTCTTTCCCATTCTTGCTTGATGTACAGCTTAAGTTGTTCAACAGTCCGGGGGTCTCCGTTGTGCTATTTTAGGCTTCATGATGCGCCACACATTTTCAATGGGAGACAGGTCTGGACTACAGGCAGGCCAGTCTAGTACCCGCACTCTTTTACTATGAAGCCACGTTGATGTAACACGTGGCTTGGCATTGTCTTGCTGAAATAAGCAGGGGCGTCCATGGTAACGTTGCTTGGATGGCAACACATGTTGCTCCAAAACCTGTATGTACCTTTCAGCATTAATGGCGCCTTCACAGATGTGTAAGTTACCCATGTCTTGGGCACTAATACACCCCCATACCATCACAGATGCTGGCTTTTCAACTTTGCGCCTATAACAATCCGGATGGTTCTTTTCCTCTTTGGTCCGGAAGACACGACGTCCACAGTTTCCAAAAACAATTTTAAAAGTGGACTCGTTAGACCACAGAACACTTTTCCACTTTGTATCAGTCCATCTTAGATGAGCTCAGGCCCAGCGAAGCCGACAGCGTTTTTGGGTGTTGTTGATAAACGGTTTTCGCCTTGCATAGGAGAGTTTTAACTTGCACTTACAGATGTAGCGACCAACTGTAGTTACTGAGAGTGGGTTTCTGAAGTGTTCCTGAGCCCATGTGGTGATATCCTTTACACACTGATGTCGCTTGTTGATGCAGTACAGCCTGAGGGATCGAAGGTAACGGGCTTAGCTGCTTACGTGCAGTGATTTCTCCAGATTCTCTGAACCCTTTGATGATATTACGGAGCGTAGATGGTGAAATCCCTTAATTCCTTGCAATAGCTGGTTGAGAAAGGTTTTTCTTAAACAATTTGCTCATGCATTTGTTGACAAAGTGGTGACCCTCGCCCCATCCTTGTTTGTGAATGACTGAGCATTTCATGGAATCTACTTTTATACCCAATCATGGCACCCACCTGTTCCCAATTTGCCTGTTCACCTGTGGGATGTTCCAAATAAGTGTTTGATGAGAATTCCTCAACTTTATCACCTTTCCCAACTTCTTTGTCACGTGTTGCTAGCATCAAATTCTAAAGTTAATGATTATTTGCACACAAAAATGTTTTTATCACTTTGAACATCAAATATGTTGTCTTTGTAGCATATTCAACCGAATATGGGTTGAAAATGATTTGCAAATCATTGTATTCCGTTTATATTGACATCTAACACAATTTCCCAACTCATATGGAAACAGGGTTTGTACTTTAGAGTAGTCAGTATAGAGATTGAATAGCAGAATGGGTTTACCAAACACTAAAAATGACTCATAGAGCTATTTTTGCATAAACAACTGACAATAGTAAGTAGCAGGATGAGTGCGTCTTGCCTGCCGTCCATCATAGTGGTGGCAGCATTATGATCTGGGGCTGCATCAGTGCAGCTGGCACTGAGGAACTTTGGTTTGTTGAGGGAAACACAGAAACTGTGTTGACAGTTTTCCAACATAATAAAACATTTAGAAAGGCGAGTGTCTTGCTGGATAAACCGGTGGCCAAGTCAGCCAGTAGCACGATAATAAAAACACATAAATGGTGGCAATGAAGAAATAGTAGTCAGTACAATATCTGATGCCAAATTAATTATAAAAGTGTACACCCAAAGCAGACTTGCAATACATGTGTTATATAACCTGATATGGCGTTTGAGTCGAAACCAAAGGCAATATATATACAATGATACATAACTACAGCGGAAACCAAATATGGATATCAGAGGTAGTACAATTTGTAAACAACCAAAACATAACTCAACATTTGCAACTTCAACTCACAGGATTAGTTCCACAACTTGTGGTGTTTTTGGCTGGTTTGTGTCACGTTTCCACAGAATTATACCATTGTGTAAGTGTGATGACAACCAAAGAAGTGCACAGCACTGAAACAGCATTAGTAAAAATCACAAACGATCTCCTCCTGGCAGCTGATTCTGGTCTTCTCACTGCAGCCTTTGACACTATTTCACACAGTCCTCCTCCATAGATTGCACAGTATTGGCATCACAAGCACACCCCTTCACTGGTTTAGATCATATCTCTCCGACCGCACTCAGTTTGTTCAACTCTGTTCATTTAAGTCCCCTCCGTCTCCCGTTTCCTCTGGTGTCCCCCAGGGCTCTGTTCTCGGTCCCCTGCTTTTTATCATTTACATTCTTCCCCTTGGCAATATTTCCCATACATTTAAAATACATTTTCACTGTTATGCGGATGACACCCAGGTCTACATCTCCACCAAACCAACTCCTTCTCTTCCTCCTTCCTCCCTTACAGACTGCCTCAGTGAACTCAAGCAGTGGTTCTCATCCAATTTCCTTCAACTTAATAGTAATAAAACCGAAATCCTACTTGTCAGTACAAAAAACATTCTCGCCAAAACCAACAGCTTGTCCGTTACTCTCTGCAATTCCTCTGTCTCCCCCTCCTCCTAGTCAAGAGTCTGGGTGTCATCCTCGACAGCACACTTTCCTTTCAAGCCCACATAAACAGCATTACCCGGTCTGCTTACTTTCATCTACGGAACATTAATCGTCTTCGCCCATCCCTTACCCGACATACTGCTGCCAAACTAGTCCATAGCCTGGTCACCTCTCGCCTGGACTACTGAACTCTCTCCTGTTTGGTCTCCCTCACAAGTCACTTCACAAACTTCAGCTTCTCCAGAACTCTGCAGCCCGAATAATCACCAGAACCCTTTCAATCCAGCACATCACCCCTGTTCTGCAGCAACTCCACTGGCTACCCATCAAACATTGTATCCACTTTAAAATAATTATCCTCACTTTCAAAGCCATCCATAACCTCTCTCCATCTTATCTCTCTGACCTGATCCATGTCGCCACACCCTCACGTTCCCTAAGATCCTCTTCATCCATCCATCTCACTGTCCCTTTATTTAAACTGTCCACCATAGGTGCCTGAGCTTTCAGCCGCTCTGCCCCACATCTTTGGAACTCTTTGCCACCAGACCTTCGTAACTTAGACTCAATATCCCTCTTCAAATCAAGACTCAAAACACACCTATTCCTGACTGCTTATTCATTGTAATCATATTTTCTTTGTTGTTGTTATTATTGTTGTTTTTATCCAATTTGATTTTATTGTTTTGATTTTGTACGGTGTCCTTGAGTGCCCAGAAAGGCGCCTTATAAATAAAATGTATTATTATTATTATTATATGTTTTTGCGATGCAGTGCAGCATTGGTGTGTTTACCAACTAAGGCTTTGTTTATACGTATGTAGATAGAAATCAAATGTGAGACTGACGTCGGAACGTTCAGGTCACGTTCATCCGACCCACTCGACGTCCAATGTTTGCTCCCTGAATAACAAAATGAACTTAATACGCCGGAGTGTGTTGTACAGAAGGCGAGGAACTGTTTTGTGCTTTGTCTCATTGAAACGTGGCTTAACGGCAGCATACCTAACTCGGCTTTCCAAATGTTCAGACAACAGCATTTTTTGGGCGTCCGGGAAAACAATGAGTACCCTATTTTTTGGAGAATAGGGTGCACTTCAAAGCCTTTCTTTTTCTCAAAAATCGACATTGCGTCTCATATAACCTGGAGCGCCTAATGTACGTATAGATTCTGGTTGTGCTTACCGACCTCAAAGCAATTTTATTTGGTACATGGTGTAATGGTAAGTGTGACCAGTCACACATAAGAGATACGTATGGACTGCAGGATGACATCTGTTCAATTGACGTCGGCAAATTATCCATATATTGTAAAGGTTTACCCCAAGTTCTGCCATTATAGTCTGACAATGTAGTCTATAAGCTCCTTCTTTTTCTCTATCCTCTTGTTGTGGGCATTCATCCCCCGTTGTTGCTATTTCAAATACTGCTCATCAGCAGTACACCTTATAATCCAGTGCGTCCTATGGTCCGAAAAATAGGGTAGGTGGTTTGGTGTACCAACAGTGGACTTATAGGAAGCTAATGGTCAGAGGAAATACAGCATTTGACCTTGAAATGCCAGCCACACTATCTGCCTCGCGAGTTCAGAGTCATGTTATTTTTTAATTGTGTACATCCCTCCAGGTGCCAATGCAACGCTAGCTTCGGGAAATACAGTATATGACACCATTAGCTCTCTGCAATCTATGCACCCGGAGCCATTTTATGTGGCTGCAGGCGATATTAACCATGCAAAAATGACTGTCCGGACACCCTTCCTACATTTTACCAGCATGTCACCATTCTTACACGTGGTAATAAGACGCAAGACAGGGTGTACAAAAACATATGCGGAGCATACAGAGCCCTCTCCCACCCGCCGACCACATGTCTATTCTGATGGCCCCAGCCTGCTGTTCTTTGGTGAAATGGTCCAGACCCACAATGAGGAGTGTCACTGTGTGTCCCAATGATGCAGCCTCTTTGCTCCAGTACTGCTTTCAGTGCAAAGTTGGTACAAAATGCGGCTGCTAGACTTTTGACAAAAACAAGAAAGTTTGATCATATTATGCCTATACTGGCTAACCTGCACTGGCTTCCTGTGTACTTAAGATGTGACTTTAAGGTTTTACTACTTACGTATAAAATACTACACGGTCTAGCTCTAGCCTATCTTGCCGATTGTATTGTACCATATGTCCTGTTCAAAGAACTCCGGCTTATTAGTGATTCCCAGAGCCCAAAAAAAGTCAGCGGGCTATAGAGTGTTTTCTACTCGGGCTCCAGTACTCTGGAATGCCCTCCCAGTAACAGTTAGAGATGCTACCTCAGTAGAAGCATTTAAGTCCCATCTTAAAACTCATTTGTTTACTTTAGCCTTTAAATAGACCCCCTTTTTAGACTAGTTGATCTGCCGTTTCTTTTCTTTTCTCCTCTGCCCCCCCTCTCTCTTGTGGGTGAAGGGGGGGACACACAGGTCCGGTGGCCATGGATGAAGTGCGGTTGTCCAGAGTCGGGACCTGGGGTGGACCGCTCGCCTGTGCATCGGTTGGGGACATCTCTGCGCTGCTGACCCGTCTCCGCTCGGGATGGTTTCCTGCTGGCCCCACTATGGACTGGACTCTCACTATTATGTTAGATCCACTATGGACTGGACTTTCACAATATTATGTCAGACACACTCGACATCCATTGCTTTCGGTCTCCCCTAGAGGGGGGTGGGGGTGGGGGTGGGGGGGGGGGGTACATATGCAGGCCTCTCCAAGGTTCCTCATAGTCATTCACATCGACGTCCCACTGGGGTGAGCTTTCCTTGCCCTTGTGGGCTTTGTACCGAGGATGTCGTTGTGGCTTGTGCAGCCCTTTGAGACACTTGTGATTTAGGGCTATATGAATAAACATTGATTGATTGATTGATTGATTGATTGATTGATTGATTGATTGATTGAAAGTCTGGCAGATGTTTAGAGCAGCAGCCACACAGGATGGAAACGTGGACCCAGAGGAAGACACTTCATCAGGTAACGTGCAAAGTTCCACAGGGTTCGGTTCTTGGCCCTGTACTCTTCAGCATCTATATGCTGCCGCTGGGTGACATCATATGCAAATACGGTGTTAGCGTTCACTGTTATGCTGATGACACCCAACTCTACGTGCCCCTAAAGCTGACCAATACGCCAAATTGTACTCACCTGGAGGCATGTCTAATTTAAATTAAACAATGGTTGTCCAGTTGGCGACGTCTTTGCGTTGCTGACTTGCCTCTATTCAAGAGATTGCCCTGCTGACCTCACAATGGTCTGGACTTTCACAGTATGAAGTCGGGACCAGGAATGGACCACTCCTTATGCATCAGTAGGGACGTCTCAGCGCCCCGACTTGTCTACATGCAAGAGGATCCCCTGCTTGCCCCACTATGGACTGGACTCACACACTATTAACTACATCCACTCTACATCCATTGCACCGGTCGCCCAGGGGGGATCCCCACGTCTGCGGTCCCTTCCAGGGTTTCACATTGCTCCCATTGGGTTGAGTTTTTTATTGCTCTGATGTGGGATCTGAGCCCGAATATGTCGTTGTGGCTTGTGCAGCCCTTTGAGATATTTGTGGTTAAGGGCTATATAAGTAAACTTTGATTTATTGATTGATTGATCTCTCCTGGGTTTCACCACAAAGTTTGCTGATCATTTTTCTACCACCAAGAATATCACAGTCAACCTGGACCAAAAAGCCCTGGTTGAACGCAGAGGTGGGAGCACTGCTTAAGGCAAGGTATGTTGTTGCTATTTGATGGACACTGGAGAGATACCGATTTTTTGTGCGCAATTTAAGGATTGGAAGAAAATGTTGACAAGTATGCCACGGATTTGAAAGTGTTGGCCAATACGTGCAATTTTGAAGATATAAATGATTTTCTAGACAGAATTGTTTGTGGCTCACACAACTCTACAATAAGAGAGAGGCTGTTGAGGGAGGAAAACTTAACCTGGAAAAGTGCCTGCAAATATGCATAGCTGTCAAAAGAAAATAGCAGAACTCCGCAAGGACAGACGGTGGAAGAAATACATGCGGTGCAGAATGTGCCGCAACATAACGATATAATCAGTTGCAATTTTTGTAGCAAAACACACATACTGTACTTTTGGTAAGAAATGCAAGAAATGTGACAAAGACAATCAATCAAAGTGTATTTATATAGCCCTAAATCACAAGTGTCTCAAAGAGCTGCACAAGCCACAACGGCTCAGATCCCACATCAGGGCAAGAAAAATCTCAACCCAATGGGATAATAATAATAATAATACCTGGGATTTATATAGCGCTTTTCTAAGTACCCAAAGTCGCATTACATGTAGAATACAATGATAGGTAGGGATACAATGAGAAACCTTGGAGGGGACCGCAGATGTGGGGACCGGTGCAATGGACATCGAGTGGATCTAGTTAATATTGTGAGAGTCCAGTCCATAGTGGGGCCAGCAGGAGATCATCTTGAGTGGAGACAAGTCAGCAGCGTAGAGACGTCATCAACTGATGCACAGATGAGTGGTCCACAAGGGGTCCCGACTTTGAACAGCTAACGCGTCATCTGTGTTCACCTAATAACCTCTCCACGCAGGAGAGGGGGACAGAGCAGAAAAGAGATGGCAGATCAACTGGTCTATAAGGGGGGTCTATTTAAAGGCTAGTGTATACAAATGAGTTTTTAGATGGGACTTAAATGCTTCTACTGAGGCAGCATCTCTAACTGGGGCATTCCAGAGTACTGGAGCCCGAATAGAAAACGCTCTATAGCCCGCAGACTTTGTTTTCAATAATTTTGCTGCCTAATTATGGTCACATGCTGAACAAAGTAGAATACAGAGAGCCGCGCATGCTGTTACAGAGGAGACCGATGCATATGAGGACGTCGCCACAATAACAGAAACATGTCGAGACCAGGAAATGGTGAACCATCTACAGGAGAACAAAACTCAAAGTCAGCAAGTTTTCGCAAGTATGTTGCTGAACCAAAAAATGGTTGACTTCCAAATAGACTGTGGTGTCACCTGTAATGTTATCCCTATTCAACGTCTGAACACACAGTTGGAGCCCACAGAAAAGATGTTGCTGGTGTTCAAAAAGAGCAAAAATTAGAAATCCTCCCATCAATAAATTGGACAGACTGGAGTTACAAGTGGTGGACCAGAAGGATACGCTTCATTTGATTGGCAGGAAGGCCTGTGAAGCCATGAAGCTGATTAAAGTACAATATGATAACAGCATGGCGATGGACAGTATTGTTAAAGGACATTGTGCTGACAAAGACATTGTCAAGAGAGGCATGGCACTGGACAACATCAAAGTGGAATATGAGGATGTTTTCAGTGGTGTGGGATCTCCGGAGGGGGAGTTTGATTGATTGATTGATTGAAACTTTTATTAGTAGATTGCACAGAGAAGTACATAGTACAAAGAGTACCACATAGAACTGGACAGAAGTGTACCCCCTGTGAAACTGCCTAAACACAGATTGCCAGTAGCTTTGCTGACTACCTCTGAAAAAAGAAACTTGCACAACTACAAAATAAATAAATTATTGCACCAGTAGAATGTAGCAATGACTGGATAAGCAGCATGGTGACAGTGACTAAACCCAATGGAAGATCTAGGATTTGCATTGATCCTAAACCACTGAACAAGGCACTGAAAAGAAGCCATTATCCTCTTCCTACCATTGATGACATACTTCCAAAGCTTTGGAAAACAAAGTTGTGATGTCAAGCATGCTTTTGGCACGTGAAGCTGAAAGAAGAATCCAGCATTATCACAACCTTTGCTACCCCATTTGGCCGGTTCCGTTGGCTCAGAATGCCAATGGGAATCCTGCTCCTGAAGTTTTTCAAAGGAAACTCATTCAGGCACTTGAGGGTCTGCGTGGTATATATGTTATTGCTGATGATGTGCTTATTACTGGGGAAGGTAAAACAAAGGAAGAAGCAGAAAGAAATAATGATGCAGATTTGAGGTGTTTCCTGGTGAAATGCAGGTAGAAAAACATTATACTAAATGCAGACACGTTTAAACTGAGGCAACAGTCTGTGCCTTACATTGGTCATCTGCTGACTGCAGAAGGTCTCCGGATTGACCTTGCGAGCAATTAGTGAGCTGCCCCGACCAACTAATGTTAAAGGGGTACAGAGGCTTGTAGGTATCATCTATCTGATGACTGTGAGCTTTTGAGACAGCTTACACACAGAGACAACATGTGGGAATGGACAGATGTGCAAGAGACAGCATTTCAGAGACTAAAAAACTAAATAACTAAGGCACGGGTGTTAAAGTATTGTGACCAGGACATGGAACTGACACTTCAGTGTGATGCGTCAGACACAGGCCTAGGGGCTGCTTTAACTCAGGAAGGCAATCCTGTAGCGTTCGGCAGCAGAGCTCTCACTCCTACCGAAAGTGGTTACGCGCAGATAGGGAAGGAATGTTTGGCTATTGTTTTTGGTATGGAAAAATTCCATCATTATACCTAAGGCAGGAAAGTGACAGTGCAGAGTGATCACAAGCAGCTAGAGAATATTCTTAAGAAGCCACTCTTTAGTGCACCTAAGAGATTGCAGCGGATGCTATTTAAGCTGCAAAAGTATGACATACATGGTGTGTATTTGCCTGGGCGAGAAATGCTGTTAGCAGATACTTTGAGCAGGGCATACACCATATTGCCAAAAGTATTTGGCCACCTGCCTTGACTCACATATGAACTTGAAGTGCCATCCCATTCCTAACAAATAGGGTTCAATATGATGTTGGTCCACCTTTTGCAGCTATTACAGCTTCAACTCTTCTGGGAAGGCTGTCCACAAGGTTGCGGAGTGTGTTTATAAGAATTTTCGACCATTCTTCCAAAAGCGCATTGGTGAGGTCACACTCTGATGTTGGTGGAGAAGGCCTGGCTCTCAGTCTCCGTTCTAATTCATCCCAAAGGTGTTCTATCGGGTTCAGGTCAGGACTCTGTGCAGGCCAGTCAAGTTCATCCACACCACACTCTGTCATCCATGTCTTTATGGACCTTGGTTTGTGCACTGGTGCACAGTCATGTTGGAAGAGGAAAGGGCCCACTCCAAACTGTTCCCACAAGGTTGGGAGCATGGATTTGTCCAAACTGTTTTGGTATTCTGGAGCATTCAAAGTTCCTTTCACTGGAACTAAGGGGCCAAGCCCAACTCCTGAAAAACAACCCCACACCATAATTCCTCTTCCACCAAATTTCACACTCTGCACAATGTACCGTTCTACTGGCAACCTCCAAACCCAGACTAGTCCATCAGATTGCCAGATGGAAAAGCGTGATTAATCACTCCAGAGAAGGTGTCTCCACTGCTCTAGAGTCCAGTGGCGACGTGCTTTACAACACTGCATCCGACGCTTTGCATTGGACTTGGTGATGTATGGCTTAGATGCAGCTGCTCGGCCATGGAAACCCATTCCATGAAGCTTTCTGCGTACTGTACGTGGGCTAATTGGAAGGTCACATTAAGTTTGTAGCCTCTGTAGCAACTGACTGTGCATAAAGTTGGCAACCTTTGTGCACTATGCGCTTCAGCATCCGCTGACCCCTCTCTGTGAGTTTACTCTTCCATTTTCTTATAATAAAGCCGATAGTTGACTTTGGAATATTTAGGAGCGAGGAAATTTCACGACTGGATTTGTTGCACAGGTGGCATCCCATGACAGTTCCACGCTGGAAATCACTGAGAGCGGCCCATTCTTTCACAAATGTTTGTAGAAACAGTCGTCATGCCTAAGTGTTTGATTTTATACACCTGTGGCCGGGCCAAGTGATTAGGACACCTGATTCTGATCATTTGGATGGGTGGCCAAATACTTTTGGCAATACATTTTATATGCCAGACAGCACGAAAGGAGACTGTGAACATGGTGGAATACTTGCCTGTATCGGTTGAGAGATTAGCTGCCATTAGAGATGCCACTAGAAAGGACGTTAAACTGCAGAACATGATGGGATTTATTCTGTCAGGTTGGCCAAAGACTAAACAGGAGATGCAACATGACATTCAGCACTAGGTTTCATTTCAGGATGAACTTAGTGTAAAATATGGTATTGTATTTAATGGCGAAAGGGCAGTCGTGCCTGATAAACTGAGAACTGATCTTACACACCGCATTCATTCATCACGTTTAGGAGTTGAGGGATGTCTCAGAAGAGCATGTGAATGTGTATATTGGCAAGGCATGAACGACCAGGTAAAGACTTTTGTTTTGAAGTGCAACATTTGTAGATCAGTAGACCCCAAGCAGCCAAGAGGGACACTTAAACCCCATGATATGGTGTTTAGACCATGGGTCAAAGTCGGAACTGATTTGTTCAAATGGAAAGACAGAGATTATTTGATTACAGTAGATTATTATTCCAATTTCTGGGTTGTAGATTACCTGGCAGACACAAAAAACAGCACTGTAATTCGAAAGATGAAGGCTCACTTTGCAAGACATGGCATATGTGAGACAATGGGCCACAATATTCATCCGAAGAGTTCCAGAGATTCGGCCTAAAAGTGTGAGTTTGTGTACAGAACTTCATCACTTGGATACCCACAGAGCAACGGGATGGCCGAGTCCTCCGTAAAGACAGCCAAGCCACTTTATGGTTGGTAACATAACGGACTAGAGTGAAACAGTATGCAAACTACTCTTGCTGTCAACATTTAACATTCTGCAATTTGGTGGCCACTCCAAAGGATGGCCTGATTTGCCTGCTGGGAAAGCCGGTCCTACTTAGGCTGAATCCAGCCAATTTATAGAGGAAGGTAATTTTGGTCGCTTGTATCTTAGACTTAGACTTAGACTTAATAAAGAAAATCTTTATTGTCCCAGAGGGGCAATTTGGTTTTCAGCAGTAGTCATTAAAAACAAGGTACAACTACATGAAATATATACAACATAAGCAATGGTCTTGATCGTTTAGTCACTAACCAAAGTTTGTGACCATAGGCGACGGTAGAACGTAGATCAATCGGTAAATAGAGAGCTTTGCTTTTTGGCATAGCAGCTCTCTCTTTTTTGACAAAACTGCGACTAAGAGACTTTTATTAGAGAATAACCCACATGTTACACTTTTAAAAAGCATCTTAAATTGTTTCCTACAATTTTATAGCCACTTTGGCTAATGTCATTGTTTTTTATTTTGGTCTCTGAGCTTTTAACATGATATTGTCATTTTGTCCTTCTGTGTTAATGTTGCAATGTTTTGGAACTACAAATATCCACTAGCAACAATGCCATAATATGGCTCATTTACAGTTTATAATGTAGTTTGATAATCAATGTGCATTGTCCTGAATAAATAAACTATAACCCGAAAAGTGCAATCTATCCGTTTCTGTCTGAGAACCATGGCCTCAGAGTTAGAGTTGATGAGTCTCATTCCAGAAGTTTCACACTGCCCTTGTAAACACTGGACTACATCATCCCCCAACAGTACAGATGAAACCCTGAGGTCCCCAAAAACTCTATGCTGTCACAGCCAGGGCGCATTTATCTGGGCGCTGCGCTGAGCGCACCTCCAAGTGTGCTTCTGCGCGCGCCACTCCGGTTGCAGCAGGCAGCTGCTTTCAATTGGCAATCAATCAGCACTCTGCACACCTGTCGTTGATGAGCTTCCTTGGCTTTTTAAGCCAGTGCAAACCTACGTTCCGGGCCAGAATGTAGTTTTCTGTTCCGTACAGTAAGCCAACTCGTGTCAAGCTCTATGCTCTCTCTCTCTTTCTCTCTCTCTCTCTCTCTTTGTGTTCTTTCCCCGTCATGCTTATTGTGTCCTGTGTCGTGTCGTTCCAGCAGAATTCCTCCGTCCCCTGATTGCGAGCTGTGTGTCTCGTCTCCCCGTGTTCCCCTCTGGTTCCCTGGCTGCCCCTTTTGGATCTCGACCTCCCAATTGAACACAGACCTTTGACGCCTCTCTCCTACCCTTGACCTCACGCCTGCCCACGAACCTCCGAACTTGCCTTGCCCCCTTGGACTTCCGCACCTCGCTCAACACTACCGGTAACACCCAACAGCTAATCACTACACATAGTTGCACACCACACACATTTGGATTTGTTTCACACTCCATACTTTTGTTAATATATAATAAATATAGCGCCGTCTTCTTCTCCCTATACCGTAACAAATACCTTAGCTTTGTCTTGAATATATGTGCCAACAAATAGAGTAGACAGAACTGGTCTTTCTGTGTGGAGTTTGCATGTTCTTGCCGTGACTGCGTGGGTTCCCTCCGGGTACTCCGGCTTCCTCCTACCTCCAAAGACATGCACCTGGGGATAGGTTGATTGGCAACACTAAATTGGCCCTAGTGTGTGAATGTGAGTGTGAATGTTGTCTGTCTATCTGTGTTGGCAGTGTTATGAGGTGGCGACTTGTCCAGGGTGTACCCCGCCTTCCGCCCGAATGCAGCTGAGATAGGCTCCAGTACCCCCCGCGACCCTGAAAGGGACACGCGGTAGAAAATGGATGGATGGAACTGGAAACAAAGGGTAGCCTTGGTGGAGGCCGTGAACAAGCTCCATTTACAAAACAAACCAGGCTCCTGCTTCAGTTGAGAAAATCACAGCAAACATGTAAATGGCCACTGATAATTAAAGACAAGCAGACACAAAAGTGAACGTGTGTGTGTGTGTGTGTGTGTGTGTGTGTGTGTGTGTGTGTGTGTGTGTGTGTGTGTGTGTGTGTGTGTGTGTGTGTGTGTGTGTGTGTGTGTGTGTGTGTGCGCAGGTTGGTATCTACAACACCTCTGTATGGTGTGAAATGTTGCTCCAATTAAAAGGCTCTGTCCTTCCAGTTTGCCTCTGCTTGTTAATTACTGCAAGAAGTTTTCTACAAGCCAAGTCAGATTGGTATCTATGGGCGATGTGTAACGTCACCCGGGATAAAGTTAACAAAGAGATTTTTGCCACTGTCACAGCCAAATGTGACTGGATATCACAAACAGAAAGGAAAGTATAACATCTGTAAAGCCAGCACACTGCATCAGACGGAGAGAGTAATTGTGCCATTTGGCCAAGGGCACTTATTTGCTTGGAGACGGTACCATATCTTAAAACAGAATAGTTACTTGCAGCTGTCCAACTGCCACCGTCTCTGACATCACAAAACAGCTACCTGAGGTCCTGGTTAAACACAAAGGGGTCAAACAGCTGATTGTGTACCATGGGTGCATTGGCAACATAAATCAACTGTCTAAAATCCTGAGGAAATACTCTTAATAAACTATTTAAGAGTGTTGATGAAGTAGAAATTGTCACGGCGCATGCGCAAGCCCTCATGTCTACTGCTGCAAGCTCGGCCGCACCTCCACAAGAAGTGCGACGGGAGAAGCCCCCGCTCGCTCTGGCCGCATAGCAGGCAATCACTAATCCGCGCACCTGGGACTAATGAAGACAGACATCATAAAGACCAGCGGACCCGAAGATCCAGTGCCGGAACGTAGTTCACCCTCGTAGTAAGCATTCCGTCTCTGGCTTCCCTTCCGCGTACTTCCTCTGTCTCTGTGCCTTCCCTGTTCCCGTGTCTTATGTTCTTTGTGTCCCTCACAGTGCTTCCCCTGTTTCTCGTGATCGAGCTGTGTGCCTCGACTTCCCTCTGGATTCTGGACTGCCTCCCTCAATCCTCGACCCCCGCTTGGACACGGACCTCGTTGCTTCACTCCAGCCTCCAACCGCTTGTCTGCCCACGGACTGCCTTCTCGCCTTGCCCCTTTGGTCTGACGAAGGATTCATCCAACACGCACATACAACAACCTCTGATAACACTTACATGGTTAATTCTACACGTCGTCTTACACCTTTCACTTAGAGTAGCATACACATCCCACCTATTCATCAGATTCAATAAACCTATTGAACTGATTCCTGCCTTTGTGTCGTCTGCTTCCCCCCGCCGTACGTAACAGACATATCTACATTCATCAGTGGACCGCCTCCAATCATCAGGAGGAAAAAGAAATTCAGCCGGCTGCTTCAGCTAAATACATGGTTCTCCAAAATCTGTGAGTCAAAAGGACTGCATTTTATTGACGACTTCAATCTCTTCTGGCAAAGAAAGGATATCTTTCAAGGGAAAGGCCCATACCTGAACCGAGGTGGAGTGAGATGACTGACAGGTAACCTCCTCCACGCTCTGAGGAAACAGAACAGGCCTAGGCCCTCATATAACAAGCTTGTTTCCGCACAAAAACCTGCCTTACGCTCTTTTTAACAGCAAAGTTGAGATGCATCCAAACTAAAGTTGACTTGGAAATGTGCACGTTTCTACAGGCTGTGGATACTTTAGCGACACACATAGGTAATGCTAGGTAACAGTTCACATAAAAAAGTGCCAATCTTTACTTCCCAGACTGATTGATATGACATCAGAGACATATGACCAGTTCCCACATATCAACATGTTTTTCTTGCGTATGATATTTTCTGGATTTGAACCTAAGTCTATTTTTATTTAGAAGGCCACGCAACTGTTGTTACATGAGGCCCCCTGGACAGGATCCTTTGCTGCCAGAGAGAGAAGAGAAGGGTGTTGGAAGAAGACAAGATCATTTACGAACCAACAGATTTTGATTTGGGGGTTTTTCACAGTATGTGTCATTCAGAATGGAGAAAAAAACTGTCCTCTATACTTTATATCGGTGGCCCCCAACCACCGAAAACATCGTCGACAAAGGTGGAAGCCGTCCATAAAGGCTTCGACTCATTCCCAAGACACGCCAACCTCTCAAATGCCTCCACCGGATCGAAGCACGCCGCAAACAGCCTTTTCCTTCTCGCCGCCCATTTCACCTCTTGGACTGTTAGCCAGGTCACTACGCGCTCCCGTGACGTCACCCCACAGGTGCGCTGCAATGTCGTCCAATGACGTTACACTTTCTCTCACACACTACTGAAAACCTCTCACACACACAAGACAATTTCAGTAGTATGTGTAAGAGAATTTCAGTAGTGTGTGAGATAAATCATTTCAGTAGTGTGTGAGAGAGGATTTCAGTAGTGCTTATGAAAGTGTTTCAGTAGTGTGTGAGAGAAAAATATTTCAGTAGTGTGAATGAGAGTGTTTCTGTGTGTGTGTGTGTGTGTGTGTGTGTGTGTGTGTGTGTGTGTGTGTGTGTGTGTGTGTGTGTGTGTGTGTGTGTGTGTGTGTGTGTGTGTGTGTGTGTGTGTGTGTGTGTGTGTGTGTGTGTGAGTATTTCAGTAGTGTGTATGAGAGTGTTTCAGCAGTGCGTGTGAGAGAAAAAAATGTCAGTAGTGTGTATGCGTGTCAGGCTTGGTAAAAAGTATAGGACTCAGATGCAGAGTAGGGAACTTCGACAGGCTTTTATTTTGACAGCTTCCTTTCACCTCCAGAGTCAAGGAAATACAATATCTATTATAACAAAAAACTAGTCGGCGAAAAAGGTTCCAAAAAATAGGAACAACCGAAAATCACTCCGAACGGAGGAAAACACAAAAGCAAAGACAAACTATAATTGGCGCCGTATATGCTATAACATTTATTAACACAAAAACGCTCCAACGGGAGGAAGAAACAACGGCTATGAAAAATTCTACACTTATCTAATCGAATAAAATTTAACAAAAAATGTCACTCAAAAATTTGAGGAAAGAATGAAAAAAAACTGATAACTCACCACTTCGGCTGAATAAACTAAATAACAAAAAATCACTCTGCTGAGGAGGAAGAAAGGAAAACTCAAAATAGCAACGAAGGGATTCCGGATCAAGGAACATAAGCACAAGACGAGGCGAGGCGAGGCAAGGCAAGGCAAGGAAAGGCAAGGCAAGGCAAGGCATAGACATGCAGATAGAGAGGCACGGATACACGAGACAATCTGGCACAGAACAAAGGGAGGAGTGGGCTTATAAGACACATGAGGGTAATAGGGAACAGGTGGAAACAATCAAGGAACAGGGATGACGTCAGACTGATGACACAAAAGGAAGGGCAAGTGACCTGAAACGAAAGGAGAGTTACTTTTCAAACTAAAACATGCAAATCACAAGACAGAAAAATCCAAGACAAGACATCCCTCACCGTGGTGTGACAATGACAGTGTTTCAGTATGAGAGTGTTTCAGTAGTGTGGGTGAGAGAATAACATTTAATTTGTTTATGTGAGAGCATTTCAGTAGTATATGTAAGAGGTCATTCTAATTAATGTCCCTAACGGCCCCTCATAGGTGAATGTCGCCCTGCTGATTCACTTTGCCGCTGCATCGAAAAGATCAGTGTGTGGATGCAAAATAATTTTCTTCAGCTGAACTCAGACAAAGCTGAAATCATTGTCTGTGGCCCACAAACAAAAGATCAACTGTTATTAGTCACCTTGAGACCCTCTCCCTGAAACCTAATAATCATATTAAAAATCTTGGGGTAATAATCGACTCAGACTTGAACTTTAAAAGCCACAATAAGTCAATCACATCAGCAGCTCTTTACCACTTAAAAACGTTGCCAAAGTCAAAGGAATAATGTGTAAATCAGGTTTAGAAAGACTAGAATCCATGCCTTTGTTTTCCAGCAGGTTAGACTAGTGTAATCACCTTCTCACCGGGCTCTCTAAACAAGCTATTAATGCAGCTGTAGTACATCCAAAATCAATCAATCAATCAATCAAAGTTTATTTATATAGCCCTAAATCACAAGTGTCTCAAAGGGCTGTACAAGCCACAACGACATCCTCGGTACAGAGCCCACATACGGGCAAATGCTACTGCTTGAGTCCTGACTAGAACCTGGAACTATGACCATATCAGTCGAGTGCTTAGGTCATTGCACTGGCTTCCTGTTGCTTAGATAATAGACTTTGAAACAGCTCTGCTTGTGTACAAGTATGTTCATGGCCGTGTGCCAAAGTACATCTCTGACATTTTAGAACCATATAAACCATCTTGGGCTCGGAGGACCTCAGGGAGTGGTCTCCTGCGGGTGCCCAGAGTCAGGACCAAACATGGTGAGGCTGTGTTTCAGTTTCATGCTCCTAAAATCTGTAATAGTCCTCCAGAGGATGTGAGAAAGGCCTAAACGTTGGCAATGTTCAAATCCAAGCTAAAAACACTTTTAATTGTGCATATAACAATTGCATGGTAAATGGTAAATGGGTTGTACTTGTATAGCGCTTTTCTACCTTTTTAAGGAACTCAAGCGCTTTGACACTATTTCCACATTCACCCATTCACACACATTCACACACTGATGGCGGGAGCTGCCATGCAAGGCCCTAACCAGGACCCATCAGGAGCAAGGGTGAAGTGTCTTGCTCAAGGACACAACGGACGTGACTAGGATGGTGAGAGGTGGGGATTGAACCAGTAACCCTCAGATTGCTGGCACGGCCACTCTCCCAACTTCGCCACGCCGTCTCCATGAAAGTATTTTATTATATACACTCACATTTAAATTAAAATTGTGATTACTTTTATGATGATTTCATTTTTTTATTTTTGCCTTCTTGTATTTTTCTGTATAGCACTTTGGATTACCTTGTGCAAAAATTGTGCTCTATAATTAAACGTGCCTTGCTTTGCCTACTTGTGAAAAACGGTAGGTCTGCTACACCATATTGCCAAAAGTATTTGGCCACCTGCCTTGATTCACATATGAACTTGAAGTGCCATCCCATTCCTAACCCATAGGGTTCAATATGATGTCGGTCCACCTTTTGCAGCTATTACAGCTTCAACTCTTCTGGGAAGGCTGTCCACAAGGTTGCGGAGTGTGTTTATAGGAATTTTCCACCATTCTTCCAAAAGCGCATTGGTGAGGTCACACACTGATGTTGGTGGAGAAGGCCTGGCTCTCAGTCTTTGTTCTAATTCATCCCAAAGGTGTTCTATCGCAGGGGTCACCCCAACCTTTTTGTAGCTGCGGACCGGTCAACGCTTGAAAATGTGTCCCACGGACCGGGGGGGGGGGTGTATTTATTTATTTATTTATTTTTTCATAAAGAAATACAATCATGTGTGCTTAGGGACTGTATCCCTGCAGACTGTATTGGTCTATATTGACATATAATGTATATATTGTGTTTTTTATGTTGATTTAATAAAAAATAAAAAATAAAAAAATGTATTTCTTGTTTGGCCCGGTACCAATCGGTCCGCGGACCGCTACTGGGCCGCGGCCCGGTGGTTGGGGACCACTGTTCTATCGGGTTCAGGTCAGGACTCTGTGCAGGCCAGTCAAGTTCATCCACACCAGACTCTGTCATCCATGTCTTTATGGACCTTGCTTTGTGCACTGGTGCACAGTCATGTTCCCACAAGGTTGGGAGCATGGAATGTCAGTTTACGTGGCCTACCACTTGGTGGCTGAGTTGCTGTTGTTCCCACACTCTTCCATGTTCTTATAATAAAGCCCACAGTTGACTTTGGAATATTTAGGAGCAAGGAAATATGACGACTGGATTAGTTGCACAGGTGGCATCCTATGACAGTTCCACGCTGGAAATCACTGAGAGCGGCCCATTCTTTCACAAATGTTTGTAGAAACAGTCTCCATGCCTAAGTGCTGGATTTTATACACCTGTGGCCGGGCCAAGTGATTAGGACACCTGATTCTCATAATTTGGATGAGTGGCCAAATACTTTTGGCAATATAGTGTATGTTCTGTGAGTAAAAATGAGGAAGATGTGATTCATTGGGGGAAAGGTGGCTTCGGAAATAGGAGGTTTGAACAGGCGCACCTCAGTGGAACTAAAATGCAACAATGTTGATTAGGGTGATGGCTGCGCTGATATTGAAACACTATCCTTGGTTTGTTGGTTTCATGAGTCAGTAGATTGAAGTCAGAGTCATGTTGCTTCCAGTTAGGGGTCCTATATTTTCTGCACTTTTAGGAAATTCTTGAACAAGGACATAGACGGCAATTCCATTTCAATACAAGCATGAAGCCCTCATCTGTTTCACACTGTGAGCCTAACACACATTCAAATGTAAAAACTATTACCAATGTGGGAAAAATTTTACTTATTTCCGACATGCACTGATTTTTTTAAGCGAGAATTACTCTCAAAAATAAGACTTTTTTTTGTTTGTTTGTTTTCAAAACTAAATGTACCATTGAGAATAATAGATCATCAAAAAAAATCATCTTTTCTGGTGTCAAGCTGTTGACATCAACTACAGCAGTGTTTTTCAACCACACCAGTGTACCGTGAGATACAGTCTGGTGTGCCGTGGGAGATCATATAATTTCACCTATTTGGGTTAAAAATATTTTTTGCAAACCACTAATTATAGTCTGCAAATTATGTGTTGTTGTTGAGTGTCGGTGCTGTCTACAGCTTGGCGGAGTAACCATGTAATACTCTTCCATATCAGTAGGTGGCAGCCGGTAGCTAATTGCTTTGTCGATGTCGGAAACAGCTGGAGGCAGCGTGCAGGTAAAAAGATGTCTAATGCTTAAACCAAAAATAAACAAAAGGTGAGTGCCTCTAAGAAAAGGCATTGAAGCTTAGGGAAGGCTGTGCAAAACGAAACTAAAACTAAACTGGCTACAAAGTAAACAAAAAGAGAATGCTGGACGACAGCAAAGACTTACTGTGGAGCAAAGACGGCGTCCACAAAGTACATCCGAACATGTCATGACAATCCACAATGTCCCCACAAAGAAGGATGAAAACAACTGAAATAGTCTTGATTGCTAAAACAAAGTAGATGCGGGAAATATCGCTCAAAGGAAGACATGAAACTGCTACAGGAAAATACCAAAAAGAGAGAAAAGGCCACCAAAATAGGAGTGCAAGACAAGAACTAAAACACTACACACAGGAAAACAGCAAAAAAGTCAAAATAAGTCAGGGTGTGGTGTGACAGGGGGTGACAGTACACCTACTTTGAGACAAGAGCTATAGTGATGCATGCTTGGTTATGGTTTAAAGTCATATCCAACAATTGCGACAACAACGTTTTACTGTCAAAAGAGTTTTGTTTTGAAAATGAAATTGATATCTTTATAAAAGAATCAAATTCTTAAAACATTTTTAAAATGTGTTTTAAATGTATTGCAACATTATGCTTAGTACTTTAACACACCCCTTATGGTTGAGGAATTCACATTAGTTGCATATTTTTGGTCTTGACCTCTGTATATATGATGAGATTATTGAAGATCTTCAAGATGCAACCTTTTAATCAAATTGAATAATAGGATATTGAGACTGATTTGGTGGATTTAAAGATTCCTTTTTTATTTATAAATGAAATTATTTTCGCTAACTGCTTATTTGCTATCACTTTTACATCATATTTGTACATGTCGTATTTGCTGATGTTGCTCTATTGTTGTTGTTATTGTTGTTTTGCTGTTGTAGTTTTTGTCTCTCTGTCTTATCCCGCTCTTGTCCCCACAATTTCCCCCTCTTTCTTCCTTTTTTCCTCTTTCTATCCCCTCCTGCTCCGGCCCGGCTGCACCAAATGATAATATAAATACATTTAATAAAGTCAAATACAAATAAGGCAACAACACTTCTCTTTTGTAAAGTAAATCTGAACAGCCGATATGGGCATCTACATCAACTATATGATTTGCCTGAGAAGCTGGACAGGACAAAAAAATACATAAATAAATAAATATAAATGAAATTGTAAATGGGTATTTGGTGGGTAGATTTTGAAATGTATTGTATTGTACTGTATTTTGTATATTATATGATGATGTATATTTTAACTGTGGGTCCCTGTCCATAAGCTGTGTGCTTCTAGGGATGACCTTTTTGCAGAACGGACTCTGATGTTAACAAAAGAAACAATAATGAAATACAAAACTATGTCTGTCTGTAAATAAATAAATAATATAAATAAATACATTTTTTTATGATTTCTGCTGGTGGTGTGCCTCCGGATTTTTTTCAACGCAAAAAATGTGCCTTGGCTCAAAAAAGGTTGAAAAACAGCGAACTATAGTATGCTACCAACGTTTTTAAAATGACTGCCCTGTTATGTAAGTGTAAACACAATTCAACCCACTCAATAAATGCACAGTGGCTGCCTGCATATTTGTGATTCAGCATTTGCATCGCCACAAATGTCAAGATTTTTGGTAAAATGAACAAATTTTTCTTTGTCAGGTCACTTGTTTGCTGTCAAAACCCTCAGTCTGAAATAATGTTTGCATTGGTGGTAATAAAGCATAATGATACAGCATGAATGTACATATTTCACTTTCAGAGTCAACGTTCTATCTGTCTGTCTTATTTGGATATTTATGGATATTTATGATCATTAATTGGATTTACAACACATGAGTACAGAGAATTATGTAGACGTGGCTTTCTCAGACAGCTCGTCCGGTTTAGGGATGGGTACCTTTCATATTTGATTCCTGGCACCTCGGAATCCATACCTGTACTCAACAGTACTAATTATTGGTATTGTTGTGTGGGTTCAAATATATTAATAAAAGTATTGGGTTTTTTTGGGGGGGTTTTCACATTTAACTCTGAGCTGTGCTTTCTAGTTGTTATCATGTTTTCTTACCCTTCCGTGTCACATTTGCAAGTACTGTAGTATTGATTTATGTAGTGGACTTTGCATGCAGTTGAAGTTTCAAAACGTCTAATGGTCTAATAAGTATATGTATTGCCTTAGTCAGGAAGTAGTCTTTGCCATTAAGTGGAATGTCCCTGTCTTGATTTGTGTTGACACCTACAAAGTTTTTATACTGTAAGTATAATACTTATTAAACACCAGCTGCTATATTTTAAGGAGTGCTTATTATGCAACACCAACTTTTTTTTACCTATTCGTACCTATTGGCGGAGATACACTATATTGCCAAAATTATTTGGCCACCTGCCTTGACTCACATATGAACTTGAAGTGCCATCCCATTCCTAACCCATAGGGTTCAATATGATGTCGGTCCAACTCTTCTGGGAAGGCTGTCCACAAGGTTGCGGAGTGTGTTTATAGGATTTTTCCACCATTCTTCCAAAAAAGCATTGGTGAGGTCACACACTGAAGGCCTGGCTCTCAGTCTCCGTTCTAATTCATCCCAAAGGTGTTCTGTCGGGTTCACGTCAGGACTCTGTGCAGGCCAGTCAAGTTCATCCACCGCAGACTCTTGTCATCCATGTCTTTATGGACCTTGCTTTGTGCACTGGTGCACAGTCATGTTGGAAGAGGAAAAGGCCCGCTCCAAACTGTTCCTACAAGGTTGGGAGCATGGAATTGTCCAAAAGGTTTTAGTATCCTGGAGCATTCAAAGTTCATTTCACTGGAACTAAGGGGCCAAGCCCAACTCCTGAAAAACTTTCGGGGTGTTTTTTTTTTTTTTTTTTTTTTTTTTTTCATAAAGAAATACAATCATGTGTGCTTACGGACTGTATGCCTGCAGACTGTATTGATCTATATTGATATATAATGTATATATTGTGTTTTTTATGTTGATTTAATTTAATTTTTTTTTTTTTTTTTTTTTTTTTTTTTTTTTTTTTTAATTAAATTTCTTGTTGTTGGGGACCACTGATGTAGACCACAAGGACGGGGTTTGAAATATTGTTTAAATTGTTTTAATTCTTTAAAATGTATTTATTTATTTACAGACAGACATAGTTTTGTATTACATTATTGTTTCTTTTGTTAATATCAGAGTCCGTTCTGCAAAAAGGTCATCCCGATAAGCGCGCAGTTTATGGACAGGGACCCCACAGTTAAAATATACATCATCATACAAAATACAATTCAAAATCTACCCACCAAATACGCATTTACAATTTTGTTTATAGATAAAAAATTCCTCCTCCACCAAATTTCACACTCGGCACAATGCAGTCCAAGATGTACCATTCCCCTGGCAACCTCCAAATCCAGACTGGTCCATCAGATTGCCAGATGGAAAAGTGTGATTCATCACTCCAGAGAAGGTGTCTCCACTGCTCTAGAGTCCAGTGGCGACGTGCTTTACACCACTGCATCCCACGCTTTGCATTGGACTTGGTAATTCATGCCTTAGATGCAGCTGCTCGGCCATGGAAACCTATTCCATGAAGCTCTCGGCGTACTGTACGTGGGCCAATTCGAAGATCACATGAAGTTGGGAGCTCTGTAGCAACTGACTGTGCAGAAAGTCTTTGCACTATGCGCTTCAGCATCCGCTGACCCCTCTCTGTCAGTTTGCATGACCTATCACTTCGTGACTGAGTTGCTGTTGTTCCCAAACTCTTCCATTTTCTTATAATAAAGCCGACAGTTGACTTTGGAATATTTAGGAGCGAGGAAATTTCACGACTGGATTTGTTGCACAGGTGGCATCCTATGACAGTTCCACGCTGGAAATCACTGAGAGCGGCCCATTCTTTCACAAATGTTTGTAGAAACAGTCTCCATGCCTAAGTGCTTGATTTTATACACCTGTGGCCGGGCCAAGTGAATAGGACACCTGATTCTCATGTATGTTCTGTGAGTAAAAATGAGGAAGATGTGATTCATTGGGGGAAAGGTGGCTTCGGAAATAGGAGGTTTGAACAGGCGCACCTCAGTGGAACTAAAATGCAACAATGTTGATTAGGGTGATGGCTGCGCTGATATTGAAACACTATCCTTGGTTTGTTGGTTTCATGAGTCAGTAGATTGAAGTCAGAGTCATTTTGCTTCCAGTTAGGGGTCCTATATTTTCTGCACTTTTAGGAAATTCTTGAACAAGGACATAGACGGCAATTCCATTTCAATACAAGCATGAAGCCCTCATCTGTTTCACACTGTGAGCCTAACACACATTCAAATGTAAAAACTATTACCAATGTGGGAAAATTTTACTTATTTCCGACATGCACTGATTTTTTTAAGCGAGAATTACTCTCAAAAATAAGACTTTTTTTTGTTTGATTGTTTGTTTTCAAAACTAAATGTACCATTGAGAATAATAGATCATCAAAAAATATATATATATTTTCTGGTGTCAAGCTGTTGACATCAACTACAGCAGTGTTTTTCAACCACTGTGCCGCGGCACACCAGTGTGCCGTGAGATACAGTCTGGTGTGCTGTGGGAGATTATATAATTTCACCTATTTGGGTTAAAAATATGTTTTGCAAACCAGTAATTATAGTTTGCAAATGATTAACAGAACACTTTGCATCATTCCATCTTATATGAGCTCAGGCCCAGTGAAGCCAGCGGCGGCGCTTCTGGGTGTTGTTGATAAATGGCTGTCGCTTTGCGTAGTAGAGTTTTAACTTGCACTTACAGATGTAGCGACAAACTGTAGTTACTGAAAGTGGTTTTCTGAAGTGTTCCTGAGCCCGTGTGGTGATATCCTTTACACACTGATGTCGCTTTTTGATGCAGTACCGCCCGAGGGATCCAAGGTCCCGGGCATTCAATGTTATGTGCAGTGATTGATCCAGATTTTTTTAACCTTCTGATGATATCACAGATGGTGAAATCCCTAAATTCCTTGCAATAGCTGGTTGAGAAATGTTGTTCTTAAACAATTTGCTCATGCATTTGTTCACAAAGTGGTGACCCTCGCCCCATCCTTGTTTGTTAATGACTGAGCATTTCATGGAAGCAGCTTTTATACCCAATCACGGCACCCACCTGTTCCCAACTAGCCTGTTCACCTGTGGGATGTTCCAAATAAGTGTTTGGTGAGCATGCCTCAACTTTTTTAGTCTTTTTTGCCACTTGTGCCAGCTTTTTTGAAACATGTTGCAGGCATCAAATTCCAAATGAGCTAATATTTGCAAAAAATAACAAAGTTTTCCAGTGTGAACATGAAATATCTTGTCTTTGCAGCCTATTCAATTGAATATAGTTTGAAAATGATTTGCAAATCATTGTATTCTGTTTTTGTTTACCATTTACACAACGTGACAACTTCACTGGTTTTGGGTTTTGTACCTTTTGTTCCCCTTTTTATTGTCAGGTTCTATCTTATTTTGTATTATATAGTGCTTTAAATTTATTTTATTTACCATTTACGCAATGTGTCAACTTCACTGGTTTTGGGGTTTGTTTACTGTCAAGACGGGGCTTTTTTCGCAGCTTACTGCGAGATTGGTTCTCCCAGGATGCAATCGGACTATACCGGACAAGGCTTGAAGGTAGGAACGTTATTTAATCTTGACTTTCAAAGAGGGACAAACAAAAGGCGTACAAGGCGAAGGCGCAACTTGGCGAAAAACTAACACTTAGCGTGAACTATGGACATGAAACAAAAACCAGCTAACTGTGGCATGAATAAACAAAACTTACTTGGCAAGGCATGGAACGAACAGTATGAACAAAGCAAATGCATGAATACAAGCATGAAACTATCATGAAATGAACAATGTCGCCAGACCGACTAACTGGCAACGACAGGCTTAAATAATAACGGTGATTACAAACAGATGCACGTCCGGAACACAAGAGGCAGGTGAAACTAATGAGTCGCCATGGTGACCAAAACAAACAAGGGTGCACAAAAACAGGAACTAATGAAGTCTTAAACAAACAGAAAATAACAAAAAACATGATCCAGACCACAGATCATGACATTTATGTGTGATCTACTGTAGATTAAATACACTTTTGTAAGGTAAAATATAAATTGGGTTGATAATTCTAACCGTGCACACAAGACCCCCAAGTATGGATTGATTTACTGTCAAATCAAAGTCTTAAGTCACAAAATACCGTGTGACAGAAAACATTTAAAGAACATTTTTTATAAACATTGTGATCAAATTTCCTCAGCGTTTAAGGGTTTGTTTCCACAGGACTAAAGTATTTGATATCATTCTTGTATTTCCTCCCAGGCTATCAGCCGCATTCAGCAACTTAAACCCACAAGCCTTCCCTTCTTCCAGTGTGACATATGATGAAGTGCACATGTTGAGACACTGTGGTTCCAATCTTCATTTCCCTTTATCTGCACTGTTGTGAGTGTCAGTGTTATTAATGCAGGGGCCACAACGAGTGGAGAGCCACGCAGCAATCTGGCATACAGACTTCCAGGCGGGGAATACACACGTCGCAGTGGGAGAGAATGTGTCTTTGCCTCTGATACATTACATGCTTTCATTAGGCGCCAAACAAAAAGGTCAAGGCAGCAAAAGGTGGCCGGTGACAGAAAATGCGAACAGTCCTTAGTATTCTTAGACACAATTAACCTTTAACTCGCTCTCTCGTGCAGCAGCGGTGATTCGCTGTCAGCTGCTAATACTCATTAGGCTCTCATGGTACAGTCGCGATCAAAAGTGTACATACACTTGTAAAGAACATAATGTCATGGCTGTCTTGAGTTTCCAATAATTTCTACAACTCTTATTTTCTTGTGGTAGAGTGATTGGAGCACATACTTGTTGGTCACAAAAGACATTCATGAAGTTTGGTTCTTTTATGAATTTATTATGGGTCTACTGAAAATGTGACCAAATGTGCTGGGTCAAAAGTATACATACAGCAATGTTAAAGTCCTACTGAAATGATTTTTTTTTTATTCAAACGGGGATAGCAGATATATTCTATGTGTCATACTTGATCATTTCGCGATATTGCCATATTTTTGCTGAAAGGATTTAGTATAGAACAACGACGATAAAGATTGCAACTTTTGGTATCTGATAAAAAAAAGGCTTGCACCTACCGGAAGTAGCGTGACGTAGTCAGTTGAACATATACGCAAAGTTCCCTATTGTTTACAATGATGGCCGCATGAAGTGAGAGAGATTCGGACCGAGAAAGCGACAATTTCCCCATTAATTTGAGCGAGGATGAAAGATTTGTGGATGAGTCAAGTGCAAGTGAAGGACTAGTGGGGAGTTGAAGCTATTCAGATAGGGAAGATGCTGTGAGAGCCGGGGGTGACCTGATATTCAGCTGGGAATGACTACAACAGTAAATAAACACAAGACATATATATACTCTATTAGCCACAACACAACCAGGCTTATATTTAATATGCCACAAATTAATCCTGCATAATAACACCTGCGTGTTTGTTATGCTAGCTCCTAGCTCCTCTGCTAGCTCTTAGCTCCATAGAACACGCCAATACAATTCAAACACCTGATCAACACACACAATCACTCAGCCCAAAAGACCGTTCACCTAACCCAAGGTTCATAAAGCTTATATATTTTTAAAAAGTTACGTACGTGACGCGCACGTACGGTACGGTACGTGTTATGCTAGCTCCTAGCTCCTCTGCTAGCTCCTAGCTCCATAGAACACGCCAATACAATTCAAACACATGATCAACACACACAATCACTCAGCCCAAAAGACCGTTCACCTAACCCAAGGTTCATAAAGCTTATATATTTTAAAAAAGTTACGTACATACGCAAAAAAAAGCCAAAGCTGCATACTCACAGTAGCACGTCTGCGTCTTTGTCATCCAAATCAAAGTAATCCTGGTAAGAGTCTGTGTTGTCCCAGTTCTCTACAGGCGTCTGTGTATCCAAGTCAAAAGCCCTCCTGGTTAGAGTCTCTGTTATCCGAGTTCTTCCATCTTGACTGCATCTTTCGGGAATGTAAACAAAGAAGCGCCGGCTGTGTACTGTTGTGGCTGACTACGTTCGAAAAATACGTCCATTTCGCACCGACAACTTTCTTCTTTGCTTGCTCGGCTTCCTTCTCCATAATGCAATGAACATGATTGAAACAGATTCACGAACACAGATGTCCAGAATACTGTGGAATTATGAAATGAAAACAGAGCTTTTTCGTATTGCCTTCAATGTGGAAGGCATACCCGTGTTCGCCGGGCTACGTCACGCGCATACGTCATCCTCAGAGGCGTTTCGAACCGGAAGTTTAGCGGCAAATTTAAAATGTCATTTTATAAGTTAACCCGGCCGTATTGGCATGTGTTATAATGTTAAGATTTCATCATTGATATATAAACTATCAGACTGCGTGGTCGGTAGTAGTGGGTTTCAGTAGGCCTTTAATATTTGCTTACATGTCCCTTGACAAGTTTCACTGCAATAAGGCGCTTTTGGTAGCCATCCACGAGCTTCTGCTTGAATTTTTGACCACTCCTCTTGACAAAATTGGTGCAGTTCAGCTAAATATGTTGGTTTTCTGACATGGACTTGTTTCTTTAGCATTGTCCACACGTTTAAGTCAGGACTTTGAGAAGGCAAGTCTAAAACCTTAATTCTAGCCTGATTTAGCCATTCTTTGGCCACTTCTGACGTGTGTTTGGGGTCATTGTCCTGTTGGAACACCCAACTGCGCCCAAGACCCAACCTCCGGGCTGATGATTTTAGGTTGTCCTGAAGAATTTGGAGGTAATCCTCCTTTTTAATTGTACCATTTACTCTCTGTAAAGCACCAGTTCCATTGGCAGCAAAACAGGCCCAGAGCATAATACTACCACTACCATGCTTGACGGTAGGTGTGGTGTTCCTGGGATTAAAGGCCTCATCTTTTCTCCTCCAAACATATTGCTGGGTATTGTGGCCAAACAGCAACATTTTTGTTTCATCTGACCACAGAACGTTCCTCCATAAGGTCTTATCTTTGTCCATGTGCTGTCAGATTGAGCTGTTTGGCCTTTCTATTCCTTATTTTATATATTCTCAGAATTGTTCTGAGCACTGACAATGCCATTCTAATTCCCTTCATCATGGTGTCTTGTAAACATGTCCTAGGGACTAGCTTTACATAAACTTCCTGTATTGTAATTAGGGTTGTCCTGATACCAATATTTTGGTACTTTTCGGTACTTTTCTAAATAAAGGGGACCACAGAAAATTGCATTATTGTCTTTATTTTAACAAAAAATCTTAGGGTACATTAAACATGTTTAATATTGCAATTTAGTCCTTAAATAAAATAGTGAACATACTAGACAACGTGTCTTTTAGTATTGAGTAAATAAACAAAGGCTCCTAATTAGTCTGTTGACGTATGCAGTAACATATTGTGTCATTTATCATTCTATTATTTTGTCAACATTATAAAGGACAAACTGTAAAAATGGATTATTGATCCACTTGTTCATTTACTGTTAATATTTGCTTATTTTCTGTCTTAACATGTTCTATCTACACTTCTGCTAAAATGTAATAATCCCTTGTTCTCCTGTTATTTGGATACTTTACATTAGTTTTGGATGATACCACAAATTTAGGTATCGATCCGATACCAAGTAGTTACAGGATCATACGTTGGTCATATTCATGTTTCCAAGGACATATTTCCTGATTTTATAAACATAATTGGAATTTTTTTTAAAGGAAAAAAAGATTTTGTGACGATAAAAAATATTGATGTATTCATAGTTGTATCGACTAGATACGCTCTTGTACTTGGTATCATTACAGTGGATGTCAGGTGTAGATCCACCCATGGCGTTTATTTACATTCAGGCATGGCGTCATTAGTGGTGACGCCGGTGAGCTATTGTATCCTCCTACGGTGTGTAGTGAAGCATGTTTAGCTATTCCTCATCCTGCAGTGATAATGATTCTTGTAAGAAACTTACTTTATTTGTCGCCATGGAGGATTAGTGATTTAGAAGTAGCTGAAACACTGCCGACTGCGGCTAAATGTTCGTTGCTAGCTAGCTAGCCATGTCTTAAAGCACCTCTTCCTGAGGGTGTTTCAGTGTTATAACTTCACCTTTATCTTTACTTTTTACACCCTTCTCTGTCTACACACTGTCTGCTTGTAAGTACTCCGTGTGTGCGCGGTGCAGAACATGCTCCTCTGCTCGTAAAACCATTAATGTCACCACATGACGACGCACCATCATGCCTGTGAAAAAATAAATATGGCAAACCGGTACTTTTCAAAGCGAGTATAGTACCGTTTTTGATTCAGTAGTACCGCGATACTATACTAGTACCGGTATACCGTACAACCCTACAATAGAGTAAACTATTGTTGGCTTTTCCAACTTCTCATTCTATAGTGCTGGGTCCTGGCTGAGAATGGAACCACTGCTGTCAAGTCATAATTAACATTCACCATCATGCATACATTCACATTCATGCATCAAGAAGGTGGAATTGGTTGTTATATCCTAACGTTGACGTAACACCTGGTTGCAGTTGCCAATCAGGCTGCTTTTTATGCCTGCCTCGCCTGCTCCTCAGATTGACTATGTTAAGAACCTTACATGCACGACTGCTTCCTTGTCTGTTTTGAGTATTAAAAGACTCTTACCTGATCACCACTCTCCTGGTTCCTGCATCTTGGAGTCACTAGTACTGCAGTCAGGCTGGCTCGCAACATATTCATATGATTTAATAACATTGATTTAATTAATAAATAAAGGCAGGTCATTACATTCACAGTACAGCCTGTAGACATTATAATGAATATTTCATGTCTTTTTTAATGTATGTATTTTGTACTGTACATGTTTCTGTTGTTATATTTGTTATTTTACAAAGTTTAACATGTAAAATAAACGTTAACAATATGGATAAATCAGCAATAAACAGTATATATACCTGCTCCAGGGCTGGTTCTCGTGCCAGCACCCGCTCCGAGGCTGGTTACTGTGCCAGCACCCAGGCTAGCTCCTGCTTCTGCACCTCGACGACCTCCTCAGCCTGCTGCTCCATCTCTGGCTCCGACGACATCGTCTTCTTTGCAACTGCTACGTGGATGTTTTCTATTTCTCTGTCTCCGGAGTCCTTGGTGCGTCATCTCGGAGGAACATCACCATGCCTCCTCGTCCTCGTCCCCGTTACATTTATGGTAAAAAAAAAAAAAAAAAAAAAGGCAGCTCAGTTGCCAGAGTTTTACTGTAAAATTGACATTTGTTTTTTTACTGTAAATAAAAAAATGCAATTTTCCAGTAAAATTTTGGCACCTGAGCTACCAGGTTTTTTTTGTTTGTTTTTACCGCAAATCAACAACTATAGAACTTAGGTCCTACATAAGTTAAAGGTACAGTCACAAATGGAAAATAATTAGTACACAGTTTATTACAGTAAAACATTTACTGTTTTTTTTCATTCAGAGAAAAATGCTGTTAAAACCACAGATTTGCCAATTTTACCATGAATTCTTTTGCTACTTTTACATTGCACAATTTGATGGATAACTCGCTTTGAAATCATTATTATTAGTATTTATTTCTATTTTTCAAAAATGGTTTGAATGTTTGATCCTATATGTTTGCAAAATTAAGTTAAGTTAACATAATTTGCGATTGCATGGAGTACATGTATTTGTTTTTTCTCCCAAAATAGAAAGAAAGAATACATTTAGTAAGAATTAATTAATAGATAATAATTAATAGAGAGAAAGAAAAAAAAGATTAAAAACATATGTATTTGCTCAATTATCAGTATAATACAACCAAATGACCACCACCATGTGCTGTAGTAATGAAAAGTCCAAAGTGCAGAGCAATATTTTTATATATAGTCTTTAAATATGCTTGACATGTTTTTTTCTACCTTACTGGTCATATTAGGCAGATATTATAAGTTATGTAAAAACTAAACGGAAAATTAAATATATATATATATATATGTATTAAATAAATGTAATACTTAAATATTGTGACATAAAATATAGAATATTATCGAAAAACACAGTACAATTACACTCGAAGAGAGAGTGTATTATACAACATATTGCAGTACTAATGTTACATACAGAACACCAATTAAACAAGTGGCATAGAAAAGTGTGTTTTTTTTTCATCTTCATGTTCTGATTCGAGCAATTACACGGTTCAAAGTCAATCATGTGTCACCCAGACCTCTCTGTTAGGGTCAATAGTCGCCATGGCAACTCCTAATTAGGGGCCTAATGAACAGTATGCGAACGACTGAGTGTTCATCGCATGTCACTGAAGTGAAGCTGTAATTGTTGTGTGAAATATGATTCATTACACACGCGCGCACACACACACACACACGCACACACACACGCGCACACACACGCACACACACATACAACATAGCCTACAAGTTGTGAAACAAATCCAGTTATCTCTGATTGACCAGACAGAAGGAAAGTAATGACAAAAGTAATTTTGAAGTGAATGTGCATGCATAGAAAATATGTGTTGGATTATTCTCTGCTTTAATCAATCAATCAATGGAAATCTATTTATACACAGTAGCCTTTATCACAGGGGCTTCAAAGGGCTATAAACTCACAATGCCTGATCTAAACCCTATAGGAATTACTATACACAATAAAACATTAACAAAATAATGTGTCACATGAATGATTTTTGAAGTAACACCTTGGTGACATGAAAAAAAAACACAAGTAATGTAGAAAAACGTTGTGTTTACTTTTTGATATTGAAATAAAACACAGAGCAGTTTGGCTAATGAAGATGAAGTCTAATAAGCAAGCTTTGTTCTCCTCTTCAGTTTGGCCAACAAAAATAAAGAGGAGTGACACCTCTCACATCGAATACACAATCTTCACAGCCTCTGTTCAGATCGATGAGATGACAAAACATTTGAGCTAGTATTGGTGTTATTTGAACACTGGTACAGTTTGCAGTTAAATAAAGGACGAGTGGACAACCCAGTCAACAAACTAAAGGGCCACATGGCAGTTATTTTTGGCCCCAGAGGGCCGTTTCTAACAGTGAAAACTATTATTACACAATTGTTTTATGCATTTTATTAGTAGATTTTTTTTAAACTAAAATGTCAAAAAAAATATGGTAAGTTGCAATCATTTCACCTCAAAATGTAATGTATATTACTGTAAATGGAAAAACAGTAATGCTGTTTTTATTGTTATGATCTGTTGCCCGGATCATAGTTTATGTACGTTTTGATTCACTTGTTGTTTAAGTTCTGTTTCAGCACCCAGGTTTTGTGTCTCCTTGGTTGCTATGGCTATTCATTGTTTTCACCTGCCTCTGATTAGTGTTCGGGACGCTCACCTGTTCCCGGGCACTAATCAGAGAGCTCTTTAGTCCTGCCTTTTCCCGTCACTCAGTCTGGTGCTTTTAGTTGCTTTACGCAACTGCTACGTGGATGTTTTCTAGTTCCTTGTGTGTGTCTTACGCTAAGTTCCGTCTTAGTGTTTCCTTGTGAGCTATTCCGCTAGCATTCCATGTGTTAGGCACACTTCTTTTGGTTTGCTCCTGTGTTTGTTTTATGGTTTATGATAATAAATCATTTCCTACCTGCACACTGTCTCCGGAGTTCTTGCTGCATCATCTCGGACAAACATCCCCATGCCTCCTCGTCCTCGACCCCGTTACAGAAAAGCACCAGCACCCGCTCCAAGGCTGGTCCCCGCACCAGCACCCGCTCCAAGGCTGGATCCCGCACCAGCACCTGCTCCAGCACCATGGCTAGCACCCGCTCCAGCACCACGGCCGCTTCCGGTCCCTGCTCCACGGCTGCTTCCGGTTCCGTGCTACACGGCTGCTTCTGGTTCCTGTTCCACGACTGCTTCCAGTTCATGTTCCAAGGCTGGCTCCTGCACCCGCTCCAAGGATGGTTCCCGTGCCAGCACCCGCTCCAAGGCCGGTTACCGTGCCGGCACCCAGGCTAGCTCCTGCTTCTGCACCTCGACGACCTCCTCAGCCTGCTGCTCCGTCTCTGGCTCCGACGACATCGTCTTCTTTGCAACTGCAACGTGGATGTTTTCTAGTTCCCTGTCTTCGGAGTTCCTGCTGCATCATCTCGGAGGAACATCACCATGCCTCCTCGTCCTTGTCACCGGTACATTTAGGGTAAAAAAAAAAGGCATCTCAGTTGCCAAATTTTACTGTAAAATTGACATTTGTTTCTTTTACTGTAAATAAAAAATATGCAATTTTACAGTCAAATTTTGGCTGCTGAGCTGACAGGTTTTTTTGTTTATTTTTTACCGCAAATCAACAACTGTTGATTTTTGCGCTGTATTACTGTAAATGTCAAAACGACACCACAGTTTATTACAGTAAAAAAAAAGTACTGTTTTTATCCTTTAGAGGAAAGTTCTGTAAAAACCACAGTAAATTTAAAAATTATACCATGAAATCTTTTGCTACTTTTACATTGCACAATTTGATAGATAACTTACTTTGAAATAATTACTATTAGTATGTATTTCTATTTAAAAAATGGTTTGAATGTTTGATCATATATTTTTGCATAATTAGACAATATTTAAGTTAGCATAATTTGCGATTACATGAAGTACATGTATTTTTTTTTACAAGGATAAAAGTAAATTAACCACTGTATGATACAAGTTAAAAAGGTTGTACTCACACTTTTATTAGCCATGAGGAAAGTGTAGCAGCATATAGGGAAGTGAGGGTATTCTCTTCGACTTTCAAACTGTCATACAAGCATATAAATAAATCAACATCTACAAAATCCAAAACCAGTGAAGTTGTCACGTTGTGTAAATGGTAAATAAAAACAGAATACAATAATTAGCAAATCATTTTCAACTTATATTCAATTGAATAAACTGCAAAGACAAGATATTTAACGTTCAAACTGGAAAACTTTATTTTTTGCAATTATTAGCGCATTTGGAATTTGATGCCTGCAACATGTTTAAAAAAAAAGCTGGCACAAGTGCCAAAAAAGACTAAGGAAGTTGAGGAAACACTTATTTGGAAGATCCCACAGGTGAACAGGCTTATTGGGAACAGGTGGGTGCCATGATTGAGTATAAAAGCTGCTTCCATGAAATGCTCAGTCATTCACAAACAAGGATGGGGCGAGGGTCACCACTTTGTCAACAAATGCGTGAGCAAATTGTCCAACGGTGTAAGAACAACATTTCTCAACCAGCTATTGCAAGGAATTTAGGGATTTACCATCTAAGGTCCATCATATCATCCAAAGGTTCAGAGAATCTGGAAGAATCACTGCACTTAAGCAATGATATAACGGACCTTCGATCTCTCAGGCGGTACTGCATCAAAAAGCGACATCAGTGTGTAAAGGATATCACCACATGGGCCCAGGAACACTTCAGAAAACTACTGTCAGTAACTACAGTTTGTCGCTACATCTGTAATTGCAAGTTAAAACTCTATTATGCAAAGCGAAAGCCATTTATCAACAACACCCAGAAACGCCGCCGGCATAGGGTACATACAGGTTTTGGAGCAACATACTGTTTGTTGCCTTCCAAGCAACGTTATCATGGACGCCCCTGCTTATTTCAGCAAGACAATGCTAAGCCATGTGTAACAACAGCATGGCTTCATAGTAAAAGAGTGCCGGTACTAGACTGGCCTGCCTGTAGTCCAGACCTGTCTTTCATTGAAAATGTGTGGTGCATTATGAAGCCTAAAATAGCAGAAGGGAGACTGTTGAACAACTTAAGCTGTACATCAAGCAAGAATGGGAAATAATTCCACTTCAAAAATGTGTCTCCTCAGTTCCCAAACCTTTACTGAGTGTTTTTAAAAGGAAAGGCCATGTAACACAGTGGTAAAATTCCCTTGTGACAACTTTTTTGCAATGTGTTGCAGGCATCAAATTCCAAATGAGCTAATATTTGCAAAAAATAACAACATTTACCAGTTTGAACATTAGGTATCTTGTCTTTGCAGTCTATTCAATTGAATATAAGTTGAAAAGGATTTGCAAATCATTGTACTCAGTTTTTATTTACCATTTACAAAATGTGCCAACTTTACTGGTTTGGGGTTTTGTATATTATACATCTGAAAGTCTGCATTCTTACGCATTGGTTGTTCCATGACCAGGGAGCAGCATAACTGAATGTTTTTTTCCAAGTTCTGTGTTGGCTCTAGAAACCAACAGGTGGAGGATATCCTGTGAGCGTAGGCTGTAATGACTGGAGTCTCTACACACAAAGGAACACAGATAGGTGGGGACAAGTCCAAGAATACTTTTATATATAAAAACTATCCACCGAGAAAGTCTTCGGGCAGTTAAAGATGGACAGTTTGCCTTTGCATACAGAGTACAGTGGTGGAGAAGATTTCCACAACCAGTAATAAAAGGTAAGGCACAGTGATATACAGTGTCTAGTTTTTTCAAGTAAGTGTCGAGTGCATTCATAAAAAGCAAGTCTCCATAATCAAGTAAAGGAATAAAGGTGGATGAGATCAGATGTTTTCTAACTTTTAGGGAAAAACAATACTTATTTCTAAAAAATATATCCAATTTAATTTTAAGCTTAGAGACAAGCTTTTCTATGTGTCCTTTAAAAGACAATCTCTCATCAATAATAATTATGTTGTGTTGCGGTGCAAATATTCTTCCAAAATGTGTTTGTCGTTGTTGTTTAGTGTGGTTTCACTATATGGCACATGTTTATGACAGTGTAGTTTAGTGTGGTTTCACTATATGGCACATATTTATGACAGTGTTGTTTAGTGTGGTTTCACTATATGGCACATATTTATGACAGTGTAGTTTAGTGTGGTTTCACTATATGGCACATGTTTATGACAGTGTTGTTTAGTGTGGTTTCACTATATGGCACATGTTTATGACAGTGTAGTTTAGTGTGGTTTCACTATATGGCACATGTTTATGACAGTGTTGTTTAGTGTGGTTTCACTATATGGCACATGTTTATGACAGTGTTGTTTAGTGTGGTTTCACTATATGGCACATATTTATGACAGTGTAGTTTAGTGTGGTTTCACTATATGGCACATGTTTATGACAGTGTTGTTTAGTGTGGTTTCACTATATGGCACATGTTTATGACAGTGTAGTTTAGTGTGGTTTCACTATATGGCACATGTTTATGACAGTGTTGTTTAGTATGGTTTCACTATATGGCACATGTTTATGACAGTGTTGGCATTGTATATACTGCCACCCTTAGTGTGACATGTATGGCTGTTGAGTAAGTATGCTTTCATTCGCTCGTGTGCAATGTGTTCAAAGTCAAGAGGAGTGTGTCATGAGTTAATTATGGAGCACAGTGAAATCTTGGCTAGGCTTTGTTAATTATAGACAATATGATTTGTGATCTTATTATTATGTAAAACGGTCCAAAGTCGCCACAAAATTAACAACATCAAGATTGATCTTTCAAAAATGATTTTAAGGATTGAAAGTTGCCATCAATCACACGTGGGTGCTCGGGCTCCGAAGCACCCACGGGATCGGCGCCTATGGTTCAGAGAGTTTCAGTTTCGTCTGCAATGCATTCCATGCCAGAGGGGCAGCAATGCCAAAATCTCTTTTGCCAAATTCAGTCTGTACATGGGGAACAGTCAAAACATACGAATTGTTAGAACGTAATGCATAAGAGTTGTTTTTTCTTTGTAACAAGGTACACAAGTATGGAGGAATTCAACCTAAAAGAGCCTTATAAATGATAGTCAGCCAATGTTTGTATCTGTGTGCACTCCATGAAGATAAGTGTGACAACACATACAGGTGACAGTGGTGGGTGAGACCACGACAGCCAGTAACAAGTCTTAGGCCCCGTTTATACGAAGCCGGATAAGGTTATCCAAGGTAAATCCCACCTAACCGTAACCGTGTTCACACACACAACAATGCCACCGTTTAAGACCCCCCCGTCCGTCCGCAACTTAATACGCATGCGCGGAAAATGCGCACGTCACAGTCACCTCCAGTGTTGCTTTGTGGGCAAGTTCTTAAATTTAACTTATCTGAACAATATCCAGTGTTGTGGTATTTCAATTAACTGGAATCCAGTGTGCTGTGGGGCCCTATTGTAGTGAATCACACCTGAGACTTTATAAATTAATCAGATCTTTATTAGACACGTAAACAATGTGATAAAGAACATTTGACAACAATCAAACTAGGGATCTAGATATCTGGTCAGGACACTCCTCACTCTTTTGCCTTCACCTTCATTGTCCATTCCTTTTTGGTGACTTTATATACTCTGGACCTAGACGTTGAGTCTGCGACATACATGGCGGACAATAACTGATACAGTCTGCTTTGCCGTTATAAATGCATTCGCCGTTTTCCGTAGTCTTCCCTCGACGGCCAGGTAATACAAAGCACACGCTACCTTTTTTATCACATCCACGGGAGCCTGCATTCTCCTTCGACAAATGGACAAACTTTTTCGCTAAATAGAATCACAGCTGACCTGGACATTGGAACGTTCTCTTGCCGTCTGAGAAGTGTTGTATCCCAAATAGCTGCAATCGCTTTCTCTTAAGGTATTCATGTGTGATTTTCACAAGCGTCCGTACATGTAGAGGAAGGAGAAACACGGGCATGTCTGGATGACTCGCCTCCATATTTCCAGTGGTTAGCTCCGGTTGTAGTGAAGCTGGATGTGGCGCGGTCTTTCTGGCATCACTTCCTCTCCGAACTCCGTTTATATGCGATCAATGTGTCCATTCAAAGCTAAGAGCCGGAGATTCAAGAAATACACGGCGCGCTTACCCGTGTAAAAAAATTGTCCGAGGAGGGGGACCTTAAACGATAGTTTAGTGTGGCTGAAACGGGGCTTAGGCTAAATAGTGTAGACATAGCCTTAGTGCTGAGTGAAGAACAGTGTCCAAGGACTGGGGGCATTTAAATGAAGCATGTCACCATAGTCATTTACGGGCAAGATAGTCGCTGTCACCAATTTATTTCTGACTTTGAGAGAGAAACAGTTTTTATTTCTAAACAAAAAACCAAGCTTTACCCTAAACTTAAAGACCGAGTTGTTAAGATGGGCTTTAAATGAAAGCTCCTGATCAAGTACTATAGGGTTTCCATTTGATCTTACAATATTTGGAATATTTTCCAGTAGCACCCTTGAATGAGAGAAAACCATTAGCTTGCTTTTTTTAAACCAATTAAAACCAATTTCAGATCAAATAAGCGAGCCTGGATGACATCAAAAGCAGCTTGTAAAAAACTCAAAAGCCCGAGTGATGAAGGTTGAACTGTGACGATCGGGGCGCATAGTGATGCAGGGGTCGTTCTCCCAAGATGCAGACGGACTCCGGACACAGCGTGAAGGTAGGAAATTATTGATATTACCAATAAATAGGCAGGAACAAACACAAGCGTGCACATAGCACGGGAAGCAAAGCTTAAGGAGGCTAGCGTGGGAGCTAGCATACAAGAAGAGCCTAGGGTGGAAGCTAGCATACAAAAAGGAATCAAAAACCCTCGTCAACTGTTGCGTGATGCAAATTAGGAAGCCAGACTGACTGACGGGAAAAGGCAGGACTCTCCTCTGCCCCCCTCTCCCTTGTGGAGGGGGGGGTTCTGGCTGTTCAGAGTCAGGACCCGGAGTGGACCGCTCGCCTGTGCATCGGTTAGGGACATCTCTGCGCTGCTGACCCGTCTCCGCTCCAGATGGTCTCCTGCTGGCCCCACTATGGACTGGACTCTCACTATTATGTTAGATCCACTATGGACTGGACTCTCACTATTATGTTAGATCCACTATGGACTGGACTCCCACACTATTATGTTAGATCCACTATGGACTGGACTCCCACACTATTATGTTAGATCCACTATGGACTGGACTCTCACACTATTATGTTAGATCCACTATGGACTGGACTCTCACACTATTATGTTAGATCCACTATGGACTGGACTCTCACTATCATGTTAGATCCACTATGGACTGGACTCTCACACTATTATGTTAGATCCACTATGGACTGGACACTCAAACTATTATGTTAGATCCACTATGGACTGGACTCTCACTATCATGTTAGATCCACTATGGACTGGACTCTCACTATTATGTTAGATCCACTATGGACTGGACTCCCACACTATTATGTTAGATCCACTATGGACTGGACTCCCACACTATTATGTTAGATCCACTATGGACTGGACTCTCACACTATTATGTTAGATCCACTATGGACTGGACTCTCACACTATTATGTTAGATCCACTATGGACTGGACTCTCACTATCATGTTAGATCCACTATGGACTGGACTCTCACACTATTATGTTAGATCCACTATGGACTGGACTCTCAAACTATTATGTTAGATCCACTATGGACTGGACTCTCACTATCATGTTAGATCCACTATGGACTGGACTCTCACTATTATGTTAGATCCACTATGGACTGGACTCCCACACTATTATGTTAGATCCACTATGGACTGGACTCCCACTCTATTATGTTAGATCCACTATGGACTGGACTCCCACACTATTATGTTAGATCCACTATGGACTGGACTCTCACACTATTATGTTAGATCCACTATGGACTGGACTCTCACTATTATGTTAGATCCACTATGGACTGGACTCTCACACTATTATGTTAGATCCACTATGGACTGGACTCTCACACTATTATGTTAGATCCACTATGGACTGGACTCTCACTATTATGTTAGATCCACTATGGACTGGACTCTCACTATCATGTTAGATCCACTATGGACTGGACTTTCACAAAAATATTTCAGACCCACTCGACGTCCATTGCATCCGGTGTCCCCTAGAGGGGTGGGGGGTGGAGGGGGTCACCCACATATGCGGTCCTCTCCAAGGTTTCTCATAGTCATTCACATCGACGTCCCACTGGGTTGTGAGTTTTTCCTTGCCTTTTTGTGGGCTCTGAACCGAGGATGTCGTCGTGGCTTGTGTAGCCCTTTGAGACACTTGTGATTTAGGGCTATATAAATAAACATTGATTGATTGATTGATTGATTGATTGATAAATAGCACTCTGATTAGTGCCTGGCAGCAGGTGAGCATCCCAGACACTAATCAGTGGCAGCTGCAACCAATCGGCACCCATGGTAACAGAAAACAAACCCAGGGGTGCACAAAACACGAACTGAGGGAGTCCAAAACCAATCATAACATGGACAGCAATAAATAACAGTGCGGTCTGCATAAAAATGGTACATTGCATTTGACAAATTATTGCAAAGTTTAATCTCATAAAAAAATATTTATATAAAGTTAGGAAATTTGGTAGAAAAATGCAAAACCGAGGGAAGTATTTTGCTCTTGAATATTTGAAGTAACTACATATTTATGTGAATACCAGCAATGGGGCGACAGATGGGAGCATGTCCACTGGCATTTCTGTAAATGCAAAAAGTGTGTGTGTGTGTGTGTGTGTGTGTGTGTGTGTGTGTGTGTGTGTGTGTGTGTGTGTGTGTGTGTGTGTGTGTGTGTGTGTGTGTGTGTGTGTGTGTGTGTGTGTGTGTGTGTGTGTGTGTGTGTGTGTGTGTGTGAAGTGAAGCACGAGGTGACCTTTGGGGCGGCAAGGAGGTGGCGTCTCACTGACAGTGTGACAGAGCTTCGGGCCTTTTTTGTAATAGATGGCCGCTCTCAAGGTGAACAGCGCTCCTTTCTTCCTGGGTGCTTTTCATCCAACACAGAGAGCTCACGTTACTGCTTCACCTCTTCCTCACCTTAAACATTTCAAGTATCCCTTTTTCCTGCACAAATTGTACTACTATAGCTTCAGGACGTCACGGAAACAAGTTGGAAACATGGAGAATGTGGCGGCGAACCGCCGCTCCGACTCGCGGGCGGCACTCATGCAGTTCTGACTCTTGTCCAGTGGATAGTAAACAAGCTGTACACTGACTATTCTAAAGCTTAACATTAGTCAAACACAGAGTCGTTTCCTTTTGTTATTGGTGGGTACATCCAGTTTTTGTTGTTGTTTTTTTTTATTCCGATTTCCATCCATCCATCCATTTTCTACCGCTTGTCGCTTTCGGGACTCACATTCACACACTAGGGCCAATCTAGTGTTGCCAATCAACCTATCCCTATTCCGATTTCTGAGTTTCAAAATAAGATGAGTGCTGTTAAATGATTTTTTATTAAAAATCGGATTAATCACATTTTAAAATGTTGTTTTGTTCACAATTAATCACAGGTTAAGACTCGCATGCATAATTTAAACATTTTTACTAGAGATGTCCAATAATATCGGCCTGACGATATCATCGGCCAATAAATGCTTTAAAATGTAGTATCGGAAATTATCGCTATCCATCCATCCATTTTCTACCGCTTATTCCCTTCGGGTCGCTGGGGCACTGGAGCCTATCTCAGCCAATCGGGCGGAAGGCGTGGTACACCCTGGACAAGTCGCCACCTCATCATAGGGCCAACACAGCTAGACAGACAACATTCACACTCACATTCACACACTAGGGACAATATCGTTTTTTTTATTATTGGTATTGTTTTTATTTATTTATTTATTTTTTAATTAAATCAACATAAAAAACACAAGATACACTTACAATTAGTGCACCAACCCCAAAAACCTCCCTCTCCTATTAACACTCGTTCACACAAAAGGGTTGTTTCTTTCTGTTATTAATATTGTGGTTCCTACATTATATATCAATATATATCAATACAGTCTGCAAGGGATACAGTCCGTAAGCACACATGATTGTGCGTGCTGCTGGTCCACTAATAGTAATAACCTTTAACAGTTAATTGTACTCATTTTCATTAATTACTAGTTTCTATGTAACTGTTTTCATATTGTTTTACTTTATTTTTTATTCAAGAAAATGTTTATAATTTATTTATCTTATTTTTTATTTTTTATTTTATTTTTAAAGTTCAGAGAATCTGGAGAAATCACTGCACGTAAGCGGCAAGGCCCGTGACCTTGGATCGCTCAGGCGGTACTGCATCAAAAAGCGACATCAGTGTGTAAAGGATATCACCACATGGGCTCAGAAATTTCTGAAAACCACTGTCAGTAACTATAGTACGTCGCTACATATATAAGTGCAAGTTAAAACTCTACTATGCAAAGCGAAAGCCATTTATCAACAACACCCAGAAACGCCGCCGGCTTTGCTGGGCCCGAGCTCATCTAAGATGGACTGATGTAGACTGTGTAAAAATGTACTGTGGTCTGACAAGTCCACATTTCAAATTGTTTTTGGAAACTGTGGACGTCGTGTCCTCCGGACCAAAGAGGAAAAGAACCATCCGGATTGTTCTAGGTGCAAAGTTGAAAAGCCAGCATCTGTGATGGTATGGGGGTGTATTAGTGCCCAAGGCATTGCTTGTCACATGCAAGTAAATATGTATCCCTTTTGACTATGTCAGGGGTCGGCAACCCAAAATGTTAAAAGAGCCATATTGGAGCAAAAATACAAAAACAAATCTGTCTGGAGCCGCAACAAATTAAAAGCCATATTACATACAGATAGTGTGTCATGAGATATACATTGAATTGAGTTTTGAGTTTGAGTTTGAGTTTGAGTTTATTTCGAACATGCAAACATACAACATGATACATCACAATTTCCAGTTTCTCTTTTCAACATGTTCGAAAAGGAGTAGGAAGAAGCAGAGCTTATTTAATCCTACCCCTTTTCTTTTACATAACAGTTGCTAAACTTTTTTGTTCACTTCCTGTTCTCAATTTATTCACAATGTACTCCATAAGTAATCACAATAAAAATAAATAGATAAATAATAATTGGTGAAGTAAGTTACATTTCATATGATGAGATAAGTAAGATTATTTTGAGAGTGAAAGAATGGATTAATTAAATACATTCAGAATGTTTATCATGGTTCTTCTTCTTTGTACTTTGTAAACACTTTAAGTTTGAAGAGTTTCTTGAAGTGGATCATATTAGTACATTGTTTGATTGCTTTGCTTAATCCATTCCATAATTTAATTCCACATACTGATATACTGAAGGTCTTAAGTGTTGTACGTGCGTACAAATGTTTTAAATTACATTTTTCTCTAAGATTATGTTTCTTGAGATGACTTAAAGGAAACTAAATGAGCTGAAATATAGCTACAGATGAGGCATAATGATGCAATATGTACATATAGCTAGCCTAAATAGCATGTTAGCATCGATTAGCTTGCAGTCATGCAATGACCAAATATGTCTGATTAGCACTCCACACAAGTCAATAACATCAACAAAACTCACCTTTGTGCGTTCACTCACAACATTAAAAGTTTGGTGGGCAAAATGATACAGAAAAAGAAGTGGCATACAACACGTCCTAGAAAGTCGGAGAAAGTTATACATGTAAACAAACTATACGGTGAGTTCAAGGACCGCCGAAATTAGTAGGACAAAACGGCGCTCGCCAAATACTCGAATCAGTGAAGCATGTTTAATATAAACAGTGTGATTTATAACAATTAGGGAGATATGTGTCATGTTTGTCCCCCTACAGAAACCATACTAAAACAAAAAAATTGATTTTTTTGCCCCTCATCTTTTTCCATTCTTCATACATTTTTGAAAAATCTCCAGAGAGCCACTAGGGCGGCGCTAAAGAGCCGCATGCGGCTCTAGAGCCGCGGGTTGCCGACCCCCGGACTATGTCAATGATTTATCAACATCACATCAGTCAGAGCTAAGCAAATATGTCACACATTTTTGCTTTAATTGTTCAACATGTTTGCTGGTTTAAAGAGATTAACATTAACACGTACGCTCGCGTGAGAAATATGTAGTCACAGGCTGACATCAAGTTAATTACGGCCTTGTTAATGATGTGATTATGATTCAACGCGAGGCCTCGCCCTCAAAGCAGAGCAACTGGAAGAAGACCGGTGACGGAAATCTTTGCGCTCTCATCCATCACAGCGGACTCACTTTGGTGTTCATTTGAAAGTTTTGCAGACGGCTGCAAGCTTCCTTCTGTCGGGCTGTGATTTTTAAAAACCACCAGCCTCCATCTTTGTCCACGCACCCAAAAGATGCTGAGCCAAAACAGCGAGCTCAGTGCATTAATTAAAAATACAACAATTTGCTACGCTGTCCTTTTTGTTGCATGGCGGCAGCAGCGGGGAGATTGATGAGGCCGTGTCCCGAACACAAGAGGCACGATCCATCTACTTTGGAGGAGGTGCTGATGCTGATGGAACACCCATTTACACGCCGCGTATGCATTAAAATGTCAACTTTCATATTACAAACACTTGTCGCTCGTAAAATGTTTGTTTGCGAGGTGAGTCGACTTGTAGTATGACTCGTCACACGAGCGTATCTGCAGCCCCTCATCGTGATTCATTAAATATCACCGTTTTAAACTCATTGTTGGGTTCATTTGGGGTTTGAAAGTAAGAATGATTTAATTTTTAGGAGAGAAAAGTTATTGGCTGAAGTGCGGCATAATAGTTTAAGCTTTTAGCACTAGGGATGTCCGATAATGGCTTTTTGCCGATATCCGATATTCCGATATTGTCCAACTCTTAATTGCCGATACCGATATATACAGTCGGGGAATTAACACATCATTATGCCTAATTTGGACAACCAGGTATGGTGAAGATAAGGTCCTTTTTAAAAAAATAAATAAAATAAAATAAGATAAATAAATTAAAAACATTTTCTTGAATAAAAAAGAAAGTAAAACAATATAAAAACAGTTACATAGAAACTAGTAATTAATGAAAATGAGTACAATTAACTGTTAAAGGTTAGTACTATCAGTGGACCAGCAGCACACACAATCATGTGTGCTTACGGACTGTATCCCTTGCAGACTGTATTGATATATATTGCTATATAATGTAGGAACCAGAATATTAATAACAGAAAGAAACAACCCTGTTGTGTGAATGAGTGTGAATGAGTGTAAATGGGGGAGGGAGGTTTTTTGGGTTGGTGTACTAATTGTAAGTGTATCTTGTGTTTTTTATGTTGATTTAATAAAAAAAACCAAAAAAAAAACGATACCGATAAGAAAAAAAACAATACTGATAATTTCCGATATTACATTTTAAAGCATTTATTTTATGCATCTCTATTTAGCACCTTTCATTATCTTTACCTGGGGTGTCCAGATCCAACAATAGGGTCGGATACTGATCCAATATCAGCAAAACATCTGATTTTAGAGGCTTTCATCTAAAATAAATTATTTTTTTCCCAATACAAACAATGCTGCAGCATGTAGTACTTGTGCAAAGCACACAAGGTTGGTCTTTTCTAGTATTTTAGTCATTTACAAAAATGCCACAAGACAACTAAGCACTTAATCTAGACACACAGAATAAGTTGTTATGTTTAGGAGGGAGTGTTGACGGCACAGACCACAAGAGGGCGTAGTGGCTCTATGATTTATTATAGATATGCACTATATATATATATGATAACAAATAATATTAATTAAACAACAAGGGTAGGAGAGAGGAGCCAGATGAGGTGGTTCGGGCATCTGGTCAGGATGCCACCCAAACGCCTCCCTAGCATGTCCGACCGGTAGGAGGCCATGGGGAAGACCCAGGACACGTTGGGAAGACTATGTCTCCCGGCTGGCCTGAGAACCCCTCGGGATCCCTAGAACATCTCGGGAAGAGCTGGACGAAGTGGTTGGGGAGAGGAAAGTCTGGGCTTCCCTACTTAGCCTGCTGCCCCCACGACCCGACCACGGATAAGCAGAAGAAGATGGATGGATGGAAACAACAAGGAAATGGAGTGTGATGAAATCCAAGATTGTGTATGGTGCGTGACTAAGTGTGGAATTAACTGTTGTGTGTTACCGTGAGTGTTGAGTGAGGAAGGAGTCCAAGGGGGCTGGGCAGAAGAAGGTCCGTGAGACAGGCTTGTCAAGGGGTATAGCGAGGTGTCAAAAGGGGTCTGTGTCCAAGCAGGGGTCGAGGATCGAGGGAGGCAGTCCAAAGTCCAGAGGGAAGTCGAGGCACACAGCTCGATCACGGCAGACACGGAAAGTACTGCGGGAAACACAAGGGACATAAGACACGGGAACAGGGAAGACACGGAGAGAGATCAAGTGCGCGGGAGGGAAGCCAGAGACGGGATGCTAATTACGGGAACAGATGATTACGTTCCGGCCCGGATCTTCGGGTCCGCTGGTCTTTGTACTGCTCGCCTTCATCAGTCCCAGGTGCGCAGATTGCTGATCGCCTGCAGCCTTGCCACGATGCGGCCAGAGCGAGCAAGGGCGTGTCCTGGCGCGACATGCGGGACTGCGCATGCGCCGTGACATAAGTAGGAGTGTCTCAAAATCAGCATCAAAATCAATGTCCAATACAATACCAATATTGATCCCATACGATATCAGCAGGAATCATACAAACTTTTCAATCAATCAATTAATCTAAGCTTATTTATATAGCCCTTAATCACAAAAGCCTTAAACCGCAACAACATCCTCTCAGATCCCACATCAGGGCAAGGAAAAACTGAACCTAATGGGCACAATGAGAAACCTTGGAAAGGGCCGCAGATGTGGGACCACCTGGGTGACCGGTGCAATGAATGCCAAATTTGTTATTTTGTAGTGTGGAATGTTAGAATTTAGAGAACAGTGGCAGGCATGAAAGTCACTATCCTATTTTTGAACTGTCTGGAATGGAAATTGTTGTCTGATGAATTCAAAATTGGTCATTTCGTATTTTAGCAACACCACGAAAATGTAATGACGTTAAGGTCATGACACAGTAAAATGAATGATGCGGGCACATTTGTTACTAGATAAGTTCTGATATCCTGCCTTAGAGACTTTATATGTTTAAGTAATATGCAACTATAGTTATTTGATACTTGTTTATATTTAAAAATTGTTTGAATGTTTTAAACATATGAATTTTAAATTATTTATACAATATAATATTTTGGCTTTTTTGCTGATAATGGACACATATCAATATTGGATTGGAACACTACGAGTGATAAGTGCCCGTAGTTGAACATATTGCAGTCTAAAACATTTTCAATATAAACAACTGTCAAATAGTTGTATGTGTAAGTAATATGCAACTATAGTTATTTGATACTTGTTTATATTGACAAATGGTTTGAATGTTTTAAACTGCAATATTGTTCAATTAAGGAAACATATTACATATGTCTAGCATGTGTGCTATCATGTGCTTAGTTGTTGTGTAGCTGCTAGCTTCTAGTAGCCTATAGCCTACCATGTTTACCTTTTGTAAATGACTTCACTAAAATACAAGTAAACACAGTTTTGGACTGCTTGTATTAGACATTATATTAGCAATTTAAATGCAAACCCATACAACATACAGCCGATAAAAAAAATATATAATAACATATGAATATTAAATTATTCATACAATATAATATATTGGCTTTTTTGCTGATATTGGAAAAATATCAATATTGGATTGGAACAGTGATAAGTGCCCTTATTTGAAAAAATTGCAGTCTAAAACATGTGTCAATATAAACAACTTTCAAATAGTTAAAAGTCGCATTTTACTTACACATACCAAGTATCCGAAGCAGAAGAGGTATTAGAAAGTATCCAGTAACAAACATGTCTGCAGTATTCAACTTTCTGCGTCATGAGCATGACTTTATTAAATATTGTGATCACTAGGCAACGCACCAAATTACCAATTACTATTACACTCCAACTTAAAGACAGTACATACCTAACATTGATCTGTTTGAGTCATTTCACTTGGGCACACCTTTTTCTGACATTCCACACTACAAAATAATAAATGTGCACTATATTGCCAAAAGTATTTGGCCACCCATCCAAATGATGAGAATCAGGTGTCCTAATCACTTGGCCTGGTGTATAAAATCAAGCACTTGGGCATGGAGACTGTTTCTACAAACATTTGTGAAAGAATGGTCAGTGATTTCCAGCGTGGAACTGTCAACAAATCCAGTCGTGAAATTTCCTTGCTCCTAAATATTCCTAAGTCGACTTTATTATAGGAAAAGTGAAGAGTTTGGGAACAACAGCAACTCAGCCACCAAGTGGTACGCCACGTAAACTGACAGAGAGGGGTCAGCGGATGCTGAAGCGCATAGTGCAAAGACTTTCTGCACAGTCAGTTGCTACAGAGCTCCAAACTTCATGTGACCTTCCAATTAGCCCACGTACAGTACACAGAGAGCTTCATGGAATGGGCTTCCATGGCCGAGCAGCTGCATCTAAAATATACGTCACCAAGTCCAATGCAAAGCGTGGGATGCAGTGGTGTAAAGCACGTCGCCACTGGACTCTAGAGCAGTGGAGACGCCTTCTCTGGACTGATGAATCACGCTTTTCCATCTGGCAATCTGATGGACCAGTCTGGGTTTGGAGGTTGCTAGGAGAACGCTACATTTCGGACTGCATTGTGCCGAGTGTGAAATTTGGTGGAGGAGGAATTATGGTGTCGGGTTGTTTTTCAGGAGTTGGACTTGGCCCCTTAGTTCCAGTGAAAGGAACTTTGAATGCTCCAGGATACCAAAACATTTTGGACAATTCCATGGGAGGGCACTTCAAGTTCATATGTGAGTCAAGGCAGGTGGCCAAATACTTTTGGCAATATAGTGTATGTGTGATTCCTGTTGATATTGTATCAGATCGTTATCGGTATCGACCAATACTTGTGGCTCCAATATTGGTATCGTATTGTGGTTAATTATATCATGTATAATTATCTTATATGATTGAAAGTAGCATGTGTTTGTATTTGGCCACATAATCTTTTAAAAGTATTCTTCTACTGAGGTCAAAGTGCAAAGGTCCATCACCGGCACTGTAGAGAGTGTCCACAGGAGATTGGGAATCCCACAAGAATGTAGGTGTCAGGTTTAGGAGGAAGATTGAATACATTAGCAACATCTGGTAGAAGGTCCACAGATCGGGACAGAGAATCGGGTTCGGAGGTCACCCGACTTAAACTAATCACTAGTAATGGCAAGGAAAGATAGACAGGCCAGACTGTCCGGCATCAAGATTAGACCCACAAGGAGAGAGGGTCTACAGGAAAGGTATTTAAAGGACAGTGTTCCGACAGGACAGGAGAATGAAGAGATTTGGCACACTTCTTCTCCTAGAGCTGCAGTTCTAGTCTGAGGCTCGCTGAAACAAATAAAGCTTTTTGTTCGACGATTCCTCTCGGTGTCTCCTTGGCTCATCACCCATCACACGACCATCAAATATACATCCGTATCAGCAGTGAAAAAGTTGTATCGAGACACCTCTAATCTTTACTAAACAATGCAGACACACTGCTTCAGTCTTGTCTTTGTTTGTGTAGGTATGTCACCAGGTAGGCCAAGTGTTCCCACGCAGGAGACTTTAATGACGGCAGACAGAGTTCAAGCTCTGGATTCTCTTTGACACTATTGTCAGCCAGAACTCTTGCTAGCCAAAGGCCGAACATGCATCGTGCTTGTTTACAAAGCAGACGTGTGACAATATCGCAAAGTACAAAACCCAAAAGCAGTGTAGTTGGCACGCTATGTAAATGGTAAATAAAAAGAGAATACAATGATTTGCAAATGCTTTTCAATTTATATTCAATTGAATAGACTGCAAAGACAAGATATTTAATGTTCACACTGAGAAACTTAATTTTTTTTTTTGCAAATAATCATGAACTTAGAATTTAATGGCAGCAACACATTGCAAAAAAATTGTCACGGGGCATGTTTACCACTGTGTTTCATGGCCTTTCCTTTTAACAACACTCAGTAAACGTTTGGGAACTGAGGAGACACATTTTTGAAGTGGAATTCTTTCCCATTCTTGCTTGATGTACAGCTTAAGTTGTTCAACAGTCTCCCTTCTGCTATTTTAGGTTTCATATTGCACTACACATTTTCAATGGGAGACAGATCTGGACTACAGGCAGGCCAGTCTAGTACCCGCACTCTTTTACTACGAAGCCACGCTGTCGTAACACGTGCAGAATGTGCATTGGCATTGTCTTGCTGAAATAAGCAGGGGCGTCCATGAAAAAGACGTTGCTTGGATGGCAACATATGTTGCTCCAAAACCTGTATGTACTTTTCAGCATTAACGGTGCCTTCACAGATGTGTAAGTTACCCATGCCTTGGGTACTAATACACCCCCATACCATCACAGATGCCTGCATTTGAACTTTGCACCTAGAACAGTCCGGATGGTTCTTTTCCTCTTTGTTCCGGAGGACACGGCGTCCACAGTTTCCAAAAACAATTTGAAATGTGGACTCGTCAGACCACAGAACACTTTTCCACTTTTCATCAGTCCATCTTAGATGACCTTGGGGTCCAGCGAAGTGTTTCTGGGTGTTGTTGATAAATGGCTTTGGCTTTGCATAGTAGAGTTTTAACCTGCACTTACAGATGTAGCGACAAACTGTAGTTACTGACAGTGTTTTTTTTAAGCATTCCTGAGCCCATGTGGCGATACCCTTTACACACTGATGTCGCTTTTTGATGCAGTAGAGCCTGAGGGACCCAAGGTCCGTAAAATCATCGCTTACGTGCAAAGATTTCTCCAGATTCTCTGAATCTTTTGATGATATTACTGTCAGGTTCAAACACCGAACTATCTATTAAACAAGACAAGAAGCAAGGAATCAAGCAGAGACAGAGTTCAATTTTGCTCATGAGGAGGAACGTTTGGGGCTGCACACTCAGTTACAGTCTCCCACCACGCTCTGAGGGGCAGTCCCACCTGCTCCTCTATTTATTCGGGAGTTCCCTAGTTAACATCACTGAGGCTGCCTCTAAAGGGAGTGGTCACACATATTATGCAAGCAGCCCCAGTATCACAATACATGATTACTCAGAATGCAAATGTGCTTGAGCTCGAGATTTCGCCCTGGCTCTGCTTTGTCTGCATTGTGTCGTCTTATCTTCGTTGAGGTACTTGAAGTCCGTAGCGGGCTGGAAGACAGAAACTACTGCTGCAAGGCAACTTGCAGTGGAAGATAACAAGTTGTGTGCCTTTGCACAGATAGAACAGTACAACATGACCACAATAGCAACGGCTATAACTATAGCAACGGCCTTTAAGCATAAGAGTTGTGTGATAACTTATACATAATTATTCTAACAATTACGCAAAAAATAACAAAGTTTACCAGTTTGAACATTAAGTATCTTGTCTTTGCCGTCTATTCAGTTGAATATAGGTTGAAAAGGATTTGCAAATCATTGTTTTCTGTTTTTATTTACCATTTACACAACGTGCCAACTTCACTGCTTTTGGTAGTTACATCTCCAAACTCTCATTTAGGTCCATACGTGTTCCCTACCAAAAACGATTCATAAAACCTTTGTGACAAAAGAAAGGGAAAAAATGAGGTTGTGGAGGATGAAAGGTGAGTCAATGGAGGTCTTGTATAGATTGTACATTGCTGGGCTATAATACCATTTTAATGAAGTCTTTCATTCATATAATGCACATCAATACAACAAGTTCATATTCAGCCTGAAGGCTCCTGGACCACTCAAGATGATTCCATGTTTGTGTTACAACAACTACACTTTTTAGACACTCACCTCTTGAATAAGCATGAATTTGCTCATTAGGAATCGTCAATTAAAGAAAATGTTGATTAATGCCCATCTGGATGTGGGCCAAAACTTAATGGGTTCTTCTGCAAACCTCCATAAAAGCTTAGTGCAAATCAATAAGGTCATTTTCAAACAGCGATGCAATCATTAAACATTGGTTAGGATAAATAAACAAGCGACTAAACTGTCTCCAAACTTTTTAAATGTGTATTAATTTAGATACATGTAGCATACACACCTACAGGTAAATATTGTTTACATTTCAACTGATACTAGAACCAAACCTTTACTTTTGAAACAGTGTCTGAACCGGTGCTTAACAAATACAAAACATACACATCTGTGTGTAAAAAAACTAAAAAACAATGTGATGTTGAACAGAATAGTTATCTAAACACTTCAATAAAATAAATACAATAATAAGAAGGTAATAGATAAAAAAATAAGAATATGTCATAATTATTGCAGCAATACAGAACATTTGGCAAAAAACAACAACTTCTTGTTAATGTATTTTACTGCTGCTTTATTGTGAGTCATACCCCTCGCTGTTGCCCCATGAGGCGTGGAGAAAGTATTGCATTAATAAGCAATTTATTATCTATTTATTATAATTCCCTGAGGTGGTAAGGTTTCATTATTTGGGTGATGTTTGGCTGGCCAAGTCAAAATCTTTAGGGGAAGAGGCTGGATGTGGTCCACTTGCTGCCTTTGGAGGGCTTCTCCTCTAAGGGTTCCCCTTGTTTGTCCAAAATGTGGCCCTGGGTCACTTTAGACACCACATTTTCTATTGGCTCATGCTAATTTGAAAAATATAACGGGCAAAAGGGGAGGCCAAAATGGGTAAAAACAAGTTGCCCCTAGATTGAGCCTCCCCAGCCCCATAGGAGCCAAGTCTGGGGGCAGGTAAATAAAACCGGATAGCCTTGATGAGCACGTATATACGCTACGACATAGAAACTACAAGACTTGCAACAGGAAGGGAAGGAGGACACGTCGCAAGAGTGCCTCTAATGTTATTTCTTCAAAAAGAGAGAGATTATTTTGGAGGGCAATACCCGTCATATATACATTCGTATCTGTGTTAATCGAACCCAGTTGGAGCTGGGACGCGTTATCTTTAATCTCCTTTCTAATGAGTTAAATTTTTGTTATTAAAACAATTCATAAAGTCATCAGCCGAGTGGGTGGACCTACTAGGAGGAATCCCTTGTTTGGTTAGCGATGCTACTGTACTGAACAAATATTTAGGGTCGTTTTTATTGTGGCGGATGAGACTGGAGTAGTAATTACTTTTAGCTAAGGTAAGCATGTGTTTATAAGTTATTAAACTATCTGTTACGGGTGTACAGGGAAAAGGAGACGGCACAGACAGGGGAGGACGTCGTCTTAGCTCTATTTATTATTAATATATATCTTTACAAAAGTATGGAGTGTGACTAAGCCAAAAGGGTGTGTATGTGTGTGTCTATGTGTAGCAATTATCTGATGAGTGTTACCCAGAAATCTTGAACAATTTGCGGAAGTCCAAGGGGGGAAAGACAAGCTCGGAGGTCCGTGAGACAGGTAGAAAGTCGGGGCAATAGCGAGGCGTCAAAGTCTGTGCCCAGGCGGGAGGTCAAGATCCAAAAGGTGCAGCCAGAGAACCAGAGGGGAACACAGGGAGACGAGACACCTTGTTCGTAACACGGGAACGGAGGTAGACTGCTGGAAGACGACAAGGGGGACATGAGACCAATCAACACGGAGGGGGAGAAACACAGAGCGAGAGTATGCATGTAGCGAGTAGAATATCGGCTTACTGTACAGGAACAGGTAGCTACATTCTGGCACAGGATGCAGGTTTGCACTGGCTTATGAAGGCAGATCCTCTCATCAGGTGTGGATTGCTGATAATTGATTGAATGCAGCTGCTTGCTGCAGCCGGAGTGACGCGCTTGGAGGTGCGCCCAGAGCAGAGCACAGATGAATGTGCACTGGTGTGCGCCCAGCCCATGACACTATCACGCCATACTTGATGGAAAACCTCAAGTTTAGTCGCACGCCATTTGCGTTCCAGCTTTCTACATGATAGCTTAAGAGCTCCGTTTTTTCTGTAAACCAGGGGGTACGCCTTTTCGATCCGACATCAAAATATGTCAAGACACTTTCTCAAACCAATCACACACTTTTCCGGCTTCAAAATAAAAGCGCTACACTATACATCCGGTCCAAAGGGTTTCTCCTTATTGTACGGGCTTCAAATTAGCCGCCACACCTAACAAAATAAAGTAATGTAATATATTGTAGTGTCCAGAAGAAAACAAACAAAGTCTGACACTCTTTTTAGCTTTCATGGCCAATTTTATGTTGACATCAATTCCAACAAGTTCTTCCTCCGTGCACGCACGTCTGTCTCCGTGTTTCACTCCTAGACACACAACACTTGTTAATTCTCCGCCGACAGGGTGTGTTCCCAGACCATGGGAAAACTGACCACCATAACCCACTAACATACACATTACCACCAGTCATGCAATACACAATACAAGTCCCTAACCACACCCCCACCGCCTCAGGTATTTTGGCAATTTCGGGGAAACCCTGACATGAACAAAATAAACATGTCTTCCATTACAATCATGCTTTGTCAGAAATGTTTTGTTATGTTATTCTGTGATATTTGCACCTAAAGAAATGCTAGTACATCAGTTTAGGAATATGAGGGAGGGTTAATTTTTCTGGATGGCTGAAATATTGTGTAAATTATTTCATAAAATGTTCTGTTTTTTTACAAAATGATTACCAGGCTGAATATTACATGTTAAAACTTTGTCATGCAGCAATATAAAGCCACACCCCCTGAAGATTATCTGTCTAGGGTACACTTATTAATGATGAAAAATTATAACTAGTTGAAATTAATCGTCATTAATTTTTAGTTACCTAGGAACAACAATTTTATTAATCGCGATTACATACTTCAAATGTTTGACAGCCCTAGTTTTAATTTCTAGCTGTATGTAGAAATGGTGCCACAAAAGTGGACGATAGTTGCACAGGCTCTGTGATCTTTTCATATATTTTATGTCAATTGTGTTTTTAATGTTTCTCTCTTGTGTTTTTACCTTATTTTTTGTGAACTTTTTGTATCTGTACTGCAACCACATAATGTACTCATTGTGAAATAAATAAAGTATATACTATCCTAACCTACACTATATTGCCAAAAGTATTTGGCCACCCAACCAAATGATCGGAATCAGTTGTCCTAATCACTTGGCCCGGCCACGGGTGTATAAAATCAAGCACTTAGGCATGGAGACTGTTTCTACAAACATTTGTGAAAGAATGGGCCGCTCTCAGTGATTTCCAGCGTGGAACTGTCATAGGATGCCACCTGTGCAACAAATCCAGGCGTGGATTCGCCATCTGGCAATCTAATCGACGAGTCTGAGTTTGGAGGTTGCCAGGAGAACCGTACAAATTTCACACCCGGCATTGTGCCGGGTGTGAAATTTGGTGGAGGAGGAATTATGGATACCAGGATACCAAAACATTTTGGACAATTCCATGCTCCCAACCTTGTGGTAACAGTTTGGAGCGGGCCCCTTCCTCTTCCAACATGACTGTGCACCAGTGCACAAAGCAAGGTCCATAAAGACATGGAGTCTGGTGTGGATGAACTTTACTGTCCTGCACAGAGTCCTGACCTGAACCAGATAGAACACCTTTGGGATGATTTAGAACGGAGACTGAGAGCCAGGCCTTCTCCACCAACATTAGTGTGTGACCTCACCAATACGCTTTTGGAAGAATGGTGGAAAATTCCTATAAACAAACTCCGCAACCTTGTGGACCGACATCATATTGAACCCTATGGGTTAAGAATGGGATGGCACTTCAAGTTCATATGTGAGTCAAGGCAGGTGGCCAAATACTTTTGGCAATATAGTGTATCACAGGGACAGTGTTGCCCGGATCGTGTTTTGTTTTCGTTTGACTCCCTTAGTTCTGTTCTCAGCACCCCTGGGTTTGTGTTTCTTAGTTGCCATGGGATCCGATTATATTCACCTGCCTCTGATTAGGGTTCAGGACGCTCACCTGCTCCCGAGCACCAATTAGAGAGCTATTTATTCCACACTCAGTCTGCCTGTCTTGTTTGCTTTACGCAACAAGTTACGATTGGTGATTCCTACAACCTTTTTCTATGGTAAGCTTTCCTGTTAGCTTTTCGGCACGCTTGTTCTATTTTTGTTTGTTTCCCTGTCTGATTTATGGAAAATGAATCACTGTATTACCTGCACACTGCCTCGGGAGTTGCGTCTGCATCCTGGGGAAACGATTGACAAATGTAACAGACAGTTTGTAATGGGAAATAATGTTATTGTAATTGTGGTGCACGACATAACACCAGAATCTGTGCTGGCAGACTACAGAAACAGAAATTTGTCACAGCCTGGGCGCACCTCCAAGAGCGCGCGCCACGACATTTGCAGCAATCAAGTAATCAGCAATCAACACACCTGAAGCTAATGATGAGACCTGCCTTCTAAAGCCAGCACAACCTGCTATCCGGGACCAGAACTTAGTCATCTGTTCTAGTCATCTGTTCCAGAATAACCAAACCCTATGCATTCTTTCTCTGTGTTCTCCCCCTCTGTGTTGATTGGTCTCGTGTCCTCCTTGCCGTTTCTAGCAGCAAACCTTCGTTCCCGCGTGACGAGCAGTGTGTCTCGTCTCCCCTGTGTTCCCCTCTGGTTCTCTGGCTGCCCCATTTGGATCTCGACCTCCCGCCTGGACACGGACTTTGACGCCTTTCTCCTCCCCTCGACCTCACGTCTGTCTCACGGATCTCCGAGCTTGTCTTGCCCCCCTTGGACTTCCACACCTCTCGCTCAACACTCCCGGTAACACTCTCCAGTTAATTCACACACATAGTCACACACCACACCCACATTTTGGATTAGTACACACACTTCATGTATTATTTATATATATAGCCTCTAAAGCAGGGGTCCCCAAACTACGGCCCGCGGGCCGGATCCGGCCCCCCAGCATCCAAAATCCGGCCCACGGGAAGTCCCAAGTTAAATTTTCATTTTTTTAATCTTTCTTTTCTAATCCATTTTCTACCGCTTGTTACTCTCGGTGTCTCCTAGCTGCTCAGGCAAATTATATTGTCTAAAAATGTATTTTCCCATCGATAACGTGACAATGTTAAATGTCAAAACGGATTGAAAAGACAAAGTATATATATATATATATATATATATATATATATATATATATATATACAGCCCGGCCCCCGGACAAATTTTTTTAACCCAATGCGGCCCACGAGTCAAAACATTTGGGGACCCCTGCTCTAAAGGCTTAGTGGCCACATGCGTGGACAGCACCTTTTAGCTCTTATTTCCAAAATTGTGTACACTACTGAATTGGGGTCTTATGGCCGCTTATGTGGACACGTATACTGCCATCTGGTGGTGTCAGAAGAGTATAACATGCAATGGAATTTTGAAAAAAAAAAGTGTAAAAATAAGAATTAGCATGTCACTAAAAATGAAGTACACGTGTGTGTACTTATGGACTAAGTACAACATATCAAAAGATGATTCTTAGTTTTTATTCTAATTAGGGTCCAATAAGCCCAAAAAGCAAAGAGAAATAAAAAAAAGCATGTAAACAAACAGCCTGGGCCTTAAGAGGTTTTAACGTATATATATATATATATATATATATATATATATATATATATATATATATATATATATATATATATATATATATATATATATATATATATACATATATATATATATATATAGAGAGCTTATACGATGTCCCTCCTGTCTGTGCCATCTCCTTCCTCCTGTACACGTAAAAAAAATGAATTATAATTGACATCAATAATCAATCATTCTTTCAATCAAAATCACTTGAATTGGATCTTATTAGACAGGTGTTACTAATAAAGTGATTTTAATACATAATTGTGACGCTAAGACTATTGTATTTGCTGCACATAAACAGTATTTGTGCGGTGCACAGCCTTGCCTTCTCCCTCCCTCGTTCCACCGCCTTATTGTCACGGCCTCTGTGGCCTCCTCACTCTAATTGATAGCAGCAGACTTTGTTAAGATGTCACCAGAGCACGTCCACAAGCCTCAGAAGGTGGCGACAGGCCGCCCAGTGGCACGCTGCAACTTAAGTGAGGCCTAAATTGTTGCTGTAGGAGGCTGAGGGGTGCATGCGGACCCCCCATGGGGCCATTTGACCCTCGCTGTCACCAACCGGCGCGCACACTCCAGCCCCCTTCCTCCCATACTCACACCATTTGCTCTTGGAGCAGCTCAATTAAGACATGCAGTTGCTGCGGGGCCCTCAATATGTACATAATTACACACACACATGCTCGGTAACTGCTCGCCCAGTTCTGACCCGGCTGTCATGATCAATCGCTGCGACCAGGTGATTAGACAAAAGCTATTGATTAGCGGTGTCTATTGTGTGTTGAATATAGATCCATAGAGCAGAGTCACACTCTCTCTTGAAAGCACACACAATGAATGAGTCGAGCATGGCGGAATTTCTTGTCTAAAGGTCATAGAGGGCGAGAAAAATCTACTAAAGGATTTCCATTTGGAAGTAAGACACCAGCGACCTTTTCAAGGAACTTTGTCGAAATGGCGAGCGGTGGAGGTAACTGTGTTTTAGTTGCATATGGAGCGATGTTTTGTTTTAGTATGAGTTTATTCTTGAAAAATAAATTATAGTTCCTCGGATAATAGCTGCTACTTTATCGCAGATGTATTCTTAGCTTCTATCAGTTGTACAAGAAACAACCACCTTGTCAAATTACATGAAATCACAAAGAATATTATTTATTTAACACATAAACCTTAGGCTTGAGTAAAACGGTGTTAAATGGTAAATAGGTTATACTTGTATAGCGCTTTTCTACCTTCAACGTACTCAAAACTCTTTGACACTATTTCCACATTCACCCATTCACACACACATTCACACACTGATGGCGGGAGCTGCCGTGCAAGGCCCTAACCACGACCCATCAGGAGCAAGTCTTGCTCAAGGACACAACGGACGTGACGAGGTTGGTAGTTGGTGGGGATTGAACCAGGAACCCTTAGGTTGCTGGCACAGCCACTCTCCCAACAGCGCCACGCCGTGTGTAAAGGGGAACAAGACGGCACAGACAGCAGGGACGTCGTTTTAGCTCTATATTTATTTGTATATATATATATACAGGTGTATATATATATTTTATGCTGCTGCTGTCATATATACTGTATATACTGTAATATTGTACATGGTCATTGGTTTATATTGTATATATGTTATAGACATAATATAATATATCTGTAAATAAATTATTCTGTACACATATTCTGTATATATTCGTATATATGTTAGATTTTTTTATAGCTATATTAGTCTATTTATACCTGCATTGTCCTTTCCATCCTTACACTTTCCATCATTGTAACTGAGCTACTGTGTTGAACAATTTCCCTTGTGGATCATTAAAGTTTGTCTAAGTCTAATATTCAATATATATATATATATATATATATATATATATATATATATATATATATATATATATATATATATATATATATATATATATATATATATATATATATATATATATATATATATATATATCCAGAATATGTGTGGTGTGCGACTACGTGTGGAAATCAACTGAGGGGTGTTACCAGTAGTGTTGAGCGAGAGGCAGAAGTCCAAGAGGAGAAAAGCTGGCTCGGAGGTCAGTGGGCAGACATGAGGTCGAGGGAAGGAGAGAGGCGTCAAAGTCCGTGTCCAGGCGGGAGGTCGAGATCCAAAAGGGGCAGCCAGAGAACCAGAGGGGAACACGGGGAGACGAGACACACAGCTAGTAACGCTGGAACGTAGGAATGCTGCTGGAAGACGACAAGGGGGACACGAGACCAATCAACATGGAAGGGAGAAACACAGAGAGAGAAAGTGTGCATATAGCTTGGAGAATATCGGCTTACTGTATAGGAACAGGTAGCTACGTTCTGGCACAGGATAGCAGGTTGCGCTGGCTTAAGAAGGCAGGAGAGCTCATCAGCGACAGGTGTGTAGATTGCTGATTGGCTGATTGAATGCAGCCGCTTGCTGCAGCCGGAGTGGCGCCCAACGCAGCGCACAGATGAATGCGCATTGGGGTGCGCTCGGGCCGTGACAAACGGATTAGAAAAAAAAAGCTTATTGAAGAGGTTTGAGAACCTTTAACTACCTATCATTTCAAGCAGGCAGATTTCCAAACAAAATAAAAAATGGCAAAAGTCGTAGCGATTTGTAAGACTGGAGATAAACACCAATTTACAAACTACAGACTTGATTCTCTACTTTCACAATGTTCTAAAATGATTGAAAAACTGTTCAACAACCGATTAGGCAAATTCATGAATAAAATCAAAACCCTCACAGACAACCAATACTCATACATAGCCAACATCTCAACATCAATGGAAATGATTAAAATAATGGAAGAGATCACCATTGTCATAGATAATAAAAAATGTGCTTCTTCCGTGTTTATGGATTTAACAAAAGCATTTGACACAATTAATCATAACATCTTAATAAACAAATTAGAAAGGTATGGAATCAGAGGGTTGGTCTTGAACTGGGTTACAAGCTACTTAACCAACAGGAAGCAATATGTGAAGATAGGAGAACATACTTCTACAGCAGACCTGGGCATTCTGCGGCCCGCGGGCCGCATCCGGCCCTTTGTGCGTCCCTGTCCGGCCCGCGTGAGGCCAATTATAAATTACAGAATACATTTTAAAAAGTATCTATGTCGAGTGTGCAATACAACGGTGCTGCTTTTGTTTTGAAAATCGTTATTTGTATTACTTCCGTGTGGACGTATGCGTGTGCGTGATTGTGAGTGAATGTGAACAGCTGCAATCACAAATTACAAAATAAAGTTGAAAAAACATCTATGTCGTGCGCGCAATACAACTGTGCTGCTTTTATTTTGAAAAGTATTATTTATGGGCGTGTGTCCGTGTGTAACCTGCGAGTGAAGGTGCACATGCAGCGACAAGTGATGCACGGTTTACACCCAAGACGCTAAAAAGACAAAAGTTGATGACGAATGCCGTGTTTCCAACAAGACATGGACTGCAAAGCAACGTTCCCTCTAAGGTGCGCTCCTGCGCAATTGCGCACTGCTCAAGCGTCCGCTGCGCGCAGCAAATATATGCCGCGCACCAAATCAAATCCCATCTGAATTCTAAACAAAATAAACATATTTATTCTATGTAATTTTGCAATGCAACTTTGAGTGACAGTGACAACAAGCGGCCCTAACGGTGTTCGTCAACACCGTTCAATTGAACACCGTTCAATTATTGTAACGTCTATCGAGATTCTTCGAGGACAGGAATTATATCGATCACTTTATTGAGCAAAACTGTTTATATTCGGCCATAACCACACCAAAAACATGAGTAAAACAATTCTATCTCGAAAAACTAGTCATTTTCTGCCGTACAAACCAGGCCAAAACCAACTTGTCATCTGTCACCAACACGCATAGCACTAAACCACTGGTGCGTTTATGGCCACACAAAAAGTCGGACAACTCAAACACCACACAAATTTACACTATGACTCCTCAGTCATACGTGTGCTTATTTTACTGTCATTTATTATTAATGTTAATTTATTTATATTAGTCATGGAATGCTGTTGCACACACTATGTTGAAGTATTACTATTATTATTAATTATTATTATTATTATTATTATTATTTATCTTACGGTATACATCAAAAATAATATTGAGCAAAATTTAATTGAAATATTGTCGATATGGCCCTCCAGCAGTGATCGGGTTGCTCATGCGGCCCCCGGTAAAAATTAATTGCCCACCCCTGTTCTACAGAGATGAAAATATATTGTGGCATACCCCAGGGATCAATACTGGGACCAAAATTGTTCAATCTCTATATAAATGACATTTGTAAAGTTACAAAGGACTTAAAGTTAGTATTATTTGCAGATGATACAACTGTGTTTTGTTCAGGAAAGTACACACGGAAGATAAAACAATAACAGAATAAATTAACACATTAAAAAGATGGTTTGACAAAAACAGACTATCTTTGAATCTCAGTAAAACTAAAATAATGCTATTTGGTAACAGTAGAAGAGAAAGTCAAACACAAATACAAATAGACGGAGTACATATTAAAAAAGTAAAAGAAAACACATTTTTGGGTGAAATTATAGATGATAAAATGAACTGGAAAACTCATGTAAAAAATATACAACATAAAGTAGCAAGAAACACGTCAATAATGAATAAAGCAAAATATGTTCTGGACCGAAAATCACTTAACATTTTTACTGCTCACTAGTGTTACATATCTGAGTTATTGTATAGAAGTATGGGAAACAACTATCGGTACATATGTGTGATTCATTCACTAACTGTGTTACAAAAAAGATCAATTATAATAATACATAATGTTGGATATAGAGAACATACAATACAAAATACACACAAACATCTAATTTAAAACATCTGTGTGCACGTACAACACTTAAAACATTTAGCGTATCAGTATACGGAATTAATTTATGGAATGGATTAAGCAGGGAAATCAAACAAAGTACTAATATGATTCAGTTTAAGAGAGTGTTCAAACTACAAATGTTTATGAAGTACAAAGAAGAAAAATTATAATAAACATCTTGAAGATTTTTAAAAATGTTATATTTTCCATCCCCTTGGTGAACCATAAATTACTAAACTATTTGATTGTGCAAACTTAATTATTGTGTATATCTTTACATGTCTAATATTTATTTGTGTATTTAATATTTGTTTACTCAGTTATGTATTCACTGTTCTGTTACAATAGAGATTAAACAAATGGGGAAAAAAACTGTTAAGTTACACAAAGGGGTAGGATTAAATAAGCTCTGGTTCTTCCTACTACTTTTCAGACATGCGGTGATGAAACAACTGGAAATATGTGATGTCTTGTAATAGTATTGTATGCATGTTCCAAATAAACTGAACTTATTGAAGTGAAACCCACAGTTTGCTTAGTCACCAGTGACATTTGTGAGCATAGTATTAGGACGTATCATTTCATGAATGCAGTTTGTTGGGTCAACATAAATGATCTGTTTCTCAGCTGTAGTCCCTATGGGCCGCGGTGGGTACTCAGTTGTAATACACTTTCCCACCATTTGTGGCAGTAATGCGTCAGTCAGTGTGAGACATGACAAACTGAAATATTCAATAGAAGTCTGGAGCAAAAGCCATTGAGTCATCATCGGCGGTCACTCGAACGAGTATGACGATCATCCTGGTAGGGGTGTATCCCTTTTATGGAGGATGCCTGTGCGTGACTTTGTTTTACGTGGGGAGACTGGTGCACAGACAGTCACCACACGATCCTTGACAGAATCGGGTCAGGGTCCAGTGGCATGGAGTCCAAGACGACTGGGGACCCTTTTCTGCTGCAGCCTTCATCCGCCATCGCAGCCGTTGTGGTAGTTCTTAAATCTACCGTCTTCCGCCTGCTCCGCCGTTGAGGTCTTCACCGTATCCCTGGCTAGGCGGCAGTCAGGTACTAGGCCTTTGCCAAGGGCCACCTGGAGTAACAGTAGTAAAGGGGTTAACCTCCTAGTGCCCCAAGTCCCCATAGAGGAGCCTCCACTGCCGGATGCACTTTAAAGGCCTACTGAAACCCACTACTACCAACCACGTAGTCTGATAGTTTATATATCAATGATGAAATCTTAACATTGCAACACATGCCAATACGGCCGGGTTAACTTATAAAGTGCAATTTTAAAATTCCCGCCACACTTCCGGTTGAAAAACTCCTTTGGATATGATTTATGCGCGTGACGTCACAAAAGCAACGGAAGTGGTTGGACCCCATCGGACCCGATAGAAAAGCCTCTTGTTTTCTTCGACAAAATTCCACATTATTCTGGACATCTGTGTTGGTGAATCTTTTGCAATTTGTTTAATGAACAATGGAGACTGCAAAGAAAAACGTTGTAGGTGGGATCGATCGGTGTCTTAGCGGCTAAATACAATACTATAATATCTGTGATATTTGCATTAGTGTACTGTCTTTAAGGGTTTGGGGAACGCGCATGCGCGAGTGAGTTGGCGGAGAACTTGTGTGTGTGAGCGTGAGTTTTGGCTAACAGCAGCTCGTGTATGTGTGTGCGTTACTTTTTGAACTACAACCAGTTACCGCTTTTTAATAAAGCGATTGAGCAGCGCTTCCTCGTCTGTGTGACTCCTTCTCCACTGCGGGGCATTACAATACTTACAGCAACACAAAAAGGACTACTTACTACGCCTAGCCGATGCTTGCCGCCAAACCCACGGAAGTCCTTCGTCGTGCCGTTGATCACTGGAATGCAGGTGAGCACGGCTGTTGATGGGTTTCTATCTTCATTTGTCCACGGTTTAATAGTATTGTTGATTTTCTATCCATCCTTCCAGTCAGAGGTTTATTTATTTTGTTTCTATCTTCATTTGAGAACGATGCTACGCGCTAGCTCAGTAGCTAAGTGTGTCACCGATGTATTGTCTTGGAGATAAAAGTCACTTTAAATGTCCATTTCGCGTGCTCGACTCTCATTTTCAAGAGGATATAGTATCCGAGGTGGTTTAAAATACAAATCCGTGATTCACAATAGAAAAAGGAGAGAGTACATAGTTCTGTGAGGTCTGGTTGCTAAGTTAGCTTCAATGGCGTCGTTAGCACAGCATTGTTAACCTTCGCCAGCCTGGAAATCATTAACCGTGTATTTACATGTCCACGGTTTAATAGTATTGTTGATTTTCTATCCATCCTTCCAGTCAGAGGTTTATTTATTTTGTTTCTATCTTCATTTGAGAACGATGCTATCGCGCTAGCTCAGTAGCTAAGTGTGTCACCGATGTATTGTCTTGGAGATAAAAGTCACTTTAAATGTCCATTTCGCGTGTTCGACTCTCATTTTCAAGAGGATATAGTATCCAAGGTGGTTTAAAATACAAATCCGTGATTCACAATAGAAAAAGGAGCGAGTACATAGTTCTGTGAGGTCTGGTTGCTAAGTTAGCTTCAATGGCGTCGTTAGCACAGCATTGTTAACCTTCGCCAGCCTGGAAATCATTAACCGTGTATTTACATGTCCACGGTTTAATAGTATTGTTGATTTTCTATCCATCCTTCCAGTCAGAGGTTTATTTATTTTGTTTATATCTTCATTTGAGAACGATGCTATCGCGCTAGCTCAGTAGCTAAGTGTGTCACCGATGTATTGTCTTGGAGATAAAAGTCACTTTAAATGTCCATTTCGCGTGCTCGACTCTCATTTTCAAGAGGATATAGTATCCGAGGTGGTTTAAAATACAAATCCGTGATTCACAATAGAAAAAGGAGCGAGTACATAGTTCTGTGAGGTCTGGTTGCTAAGTTAGCTTCAATGGCGTCGTTAGCACAGCATTGTTAACCTTCGCCAGCCTGGAAATCATTAACCGTGTATTTACATGTCCACGGTTTAATAGTATTGTTGATTTTCTATCTATCCTTCCAGTCAGAGGTTTATTTATTTTGTTTCTATCTTCATTTGAGAACGATGCTACGCGCTAGCTCAGTAGCTAAGTGTGTCACCGATGTATTGTCTTGGAAATAAAAGTCACTTTAAATGTCCATTTCGCGTGCTCGACTCTCATTTTCAAGAGGATATAGTATCCGAGGTGGTTTAAAATACAAATCCGTGATTCACAATAGAAAAAGGAGAGAGTACATAGTTCTGTGAGGTCTGGTTGCTAAGTTAGCTTCAATGGCATCGTTAGCACAGCATTGTTAACCTTCGCCAGCCTGGAAATCATTAACCGTGTATTTACATGTCCACGGTTTAATAGTATTGTTGATTTTCTATCTATCCTTCCAGTCAGAGGTTTATTTATTTTGTTTCTATCTTCATTTGAGAACGATGCTATCGCGCTAGCTCAGTAGCTAAGTGTCTCACCGATGTATTGTCTTGGAGATAAAAGTCACTTTAAATGTCCATTTCGCGTGCTCGACTCTCATTTTCAAGAGGATATAGTATCCGAGGTGGTTTAAAATACAAATCCGTGATCCACAATATAAAAAGGAGAGTGTGGAATCCAATGAGCCAGCTTGTACCTAAGTTACGGTCAGAGCGAAAAAAGATACGTCCATCACTGCCTCTCAAGTCGTTCACTGTAATGTTCCTCATCTACGAATCTTTCATCCTCGCTCAAATTAATGGGGTAATCATCACTTTCTCGGTCCGAATCTCTCTCGCTCCATTGTAAACAATGGGGAATTGTGAGGAATCCTAGCTCCTGTGACGTCACGCTACTTCCGGTACAGGCAAGGCTTTTTTTTATCAGCGAGAAAAAGTTGCGAACTTTATCGTCGATTTTCTCTACTAAATGCTTTCAGCAAAAATATGGCAATATCGCGAAATGATCAAGTATGACACATAGAATGGATCTGCTATTCCCGTTTAAATTAAAAAAAATCATTTCAGTAGGCCTTTAATGTCATGCCCAGGACACAGCCATTGAGTAGTTTCCGAAGCACACTAATTAACATCAATAAAAGTATGTACATGTATTCATCAGTTTTTTTATGACACTCCTTCTTTCGCAGTATATTTGATTAGTATTTATTTTGGTAATCAACCTGACCTAAGCCTGTTAAATTATCAAATATGATTATAATAAAAAATTAGATTACAAATTCAGTTTTATTATTGTGGTTTTTGAAAAGTAAACAAGGTTGTTCGCATGCTAGCTAACATAAGAGGAGTTATGAAGCTGACTTCAAGATATTGACCACAAAGCAGTCATCAATCAACTGTCCAGCAGCTCAGAAAAATAATATTTGTATTGTTATCGACAAGTTATTTTACTGATATTGAAAACGTGATTACAAAATAAATTGTTTTCTGTTACGATTGTACAGGGGAAGAAGACGGCACAGACAGTGGGGAAGTCGTTTAGCTCTATATTTATTATTAAACACTACATATAAATATATATCTATACAAGGGAATGGAGTGTAACTAAGCCAAAAGGGTGTGTATGTGTGTGACCATGTGTAGCAATTATTTGATGAGTGTTACCGGTAGTGTTGAGCGGGAGGCGGAAGTCCAAGAGGGGCAAGGCTGGCTCGGAGGTCCGTGAGCAGAGGGGAGGAGAGAGGCGTCAAAGGTCCCTGTCCAGGCAGAAGGTCGAGATCCAAGAGGCAGCCAGGGAAGCAGAGGGAATACAGGGAGCGAGACACACTGCTCGTAACGCGGGAACGGAGGTATGCTGCTGGAAGGCGACAAGGAGGACACGAGACAAATGAACACGACGGGGGAAAAACACAGAGAGAGAAATAGTGCATAAAGCTTGCTAGGTTCGGCTTACTGTACAGGACAGGTCACTACGTTCTGGCCCAGGATGTAGGTTTGCACTGGCTTAAGAAGGCAGGTCCTCTCATCAGCGACAAGTGTGTTGATTGCTGATGATTGAATGCAGCTGATTGCTGCAGCCGGAATGGCGCACACCTGGCGCGCAGCGCACAAATGAATGCGCACTGGGGTGCGCTCGGGCCGTGACATTTTCGTCTTAAAGAAATATTCCGTTCAGTTCAGTTCAGTTCAGTTTATTTGGAACATGGACACAAAACAATTACGATGTAAGGCATCACATATTGCCAGTTGTTTCATTACAGCACGTCCCAAAAGGAGTAGGAAGAAGCAGACGTGATTGAATAACACCCCTTTTCATATCATAGCAGTTTTATCCCATTTCCAAATTGTTCTTTGTTTGTAACGGAAAAGTGAATGAATTAATATTAAATGAAATATTATACCATAAGTAAGTAAACCAATATCAAATACATAAATAATTATTGTATCTCTTTTTTTTTTTTGAAAAAGCTTCAAAATATTTATGCTGAATGTTCTTCTTTGTACTGTGTGAACATTTGTAGTTTGAACAGTCTCTTAAATTGAATCATATTAGTGCTTTTGTAACGAGGGTCGCATGGTGATGCGGAGGTCGCTCTCCTAGGATGCAGACGGACTCCGGACACAGCGTGCAGGTAGGAAATGATTCATTGGTATAAATCATACAGGGAAAAACAAAGGCGTGCCAATCGCACGGGAGGCAAAGCTAAGGAGGCTAGCGCAGGAGATAGCATACAAAAACAGGAATCCAAACTGCTTGTAGCAAACTAGAAAGCCAGACTGAATGTGGAAACGGGTATAAATAGCCCTCTGATTAGTGCCTGGCAGCAGGTGAGCATCCCAGACACTAATCAGAGGCAGCTGCAACCAATCAGCACCCATGGTAACTGAAACACAAAACCCAGGGGTGCAGAAAACAGATGAAAACATGATCCGGGCAACGGATCATAACAGCTTTGTTTGATTTATTTGCTTAACCCATTCCATAATTTAATTCCACATACTGATATGCTGAAGGTCTTAAGTGTTGTACGTGCATACAAATGTTGGTACAAAGCCGGCTTCTCCGAACTATTCAATACGAGCAAGCACAAAATGAATGAATGAAGCGTTTGTACAAAGTGACTTGGTTCGCACACAGAGGCATATTTGGCACGATCTGAAAGTTCGGAAACAGGAAAAATCGAGTTTCCACTGTGGAAGATTCACTTTTTTATTTTTTGTCTTTGGACAAAAGGTGACACCCTCCATTCAGGGGCGTCTTATATTATATGAGGTCAATACGGTCATTTTCCCCATATAGGTTTTTATGGGACTATTTGTGAAAATTTAACGCGAGAACTTCACATCCTCTCCGGTTGAATGACTTGAATAAGATCAATACTTCATTGCCGCATGTGGAAAATCAATAAACTTAAGAGAATTGTTTTGCCATCATACAAGCAGGCGGCGTACCCTCTTTTTAGTGTCTTGTCACCACGCGTGCTTTGTGTGCAAACACCCAAAAAGATCGAAGAAAAACGTGGTAAAGTAGATGTATTGTTGTTTTTTTTTTGAGGGAGGAAGTCGGACATTTGATATCCTCATAAGGATTATTGTATGAATATATATAATTAGCAGTTGGAACAAAGAATGTTAAGAATATGTATTTTTGTTTGTTATCATTTACAATCTTTCAGTTATGGGTTATACTTATAGCGCTTTTCTACCTTCAAGGTACTCAAAGCGCTTTGACACTATTTCCACATTCACCCATTCACACACACATTCACACACTGATGGCGGGAGCTGCCATGCAAGGCGCTAACCATGACTCATCAGGAGCAAGGGTGAAGTGTCTTGCTCAAGGACACAACGGATGTGACGAGGTTGGTAGCAGGTGGGGATTGAACCAGGAACCCTTAGGTTCTGGCACGGCCACTCACCCAACCGCGCCACACCGCCAGTTAGTGTTTGTGGGGAGGCGTGGCCGGCAGACCGACAGCGAGGCGGGGCACACAGGGGCCGACTCCGAGATAGCGGCGAGGCGGGGCGCGCCGGGATCGTCGCCGAGATAAATGTCAGGTGCGTGGATCGCCCACCTGGCCACAATTACATAATCTCTTCTCACTAAATAAAAGGGGGGAAACCGAGAACGACGGGGCAGAAGGAGTTGGAGAGACACAAGCACATGAAGAGCGGAAGCGATCAAAAGCGAGACGCAGACGAAGACGAGGGCGGCTGAAGAGCAACCGGAGGAGCGAGCGGTTTGAAAGAGGAGGAGCTGAAAAGCGACCCGACCTGCACTGAGTATTTATTGCAAAATAAAAGGAAGTCACAAACCTGCTCCAGTCATGTCTGTTCTAAGTGGTCCATGGAACCCGGACGACAGTGAGAGACTGTCACAGTGTTATTTACAGTCACTCCGTATTTATCTTTTAACTACAATGTTAGTTATTGCTGTAGTTATTTAAGATATAACTGTATATTCTACACTAAATCAGTGGTTGGACTGGAATCACCCACATTTAGCATTCCATTCAGCAGTAAAAATGGCACAAAAGAACATCTGTGACCGGAATGTTTGAGTGTGAGTCAAAAAGTACATATGTATTGGTTTTAGGCAGGGATGGGAATTGATAAGATTTTTCCAATTCCGATTCCACTTTCGATTCTGCTTTATTATCCGGTTCTTTATTGGTTCTCTTATCGATTTTTATTTGGAAAAAAAGATAAATAGATGAATTAGCATCAATTGTGTTTAGTGTAGAGCTAACATGACCTTACAAAGCCAACAGTGAGGTCCCTAAGTGGCGCATATATATATATATATATATATATATATATATATATATATATATATATATATATATATATATATATATATATATATATATATATATCAGTGACGTGCGGTGAGGTTCATGACTGGTGAGGCACTGACTTCATCACAGTCAGATTTACAAACATATGAACCCTAAAGAGTATCTTATTCACCATTTGATTGGCAGAAGTTAACGGGTTATGTTTAAAAGCTCATACCAGCATTCTTCCCTGCTTGGCATTCAGCATCAAGGGTTGGAATTGGGGGTTACATTACCAAAAATGATTCCTGGGCGCGGCGCTGCTGCTGCCCACTGCTCCCCTCACCTCACAGGGGGTGATCAAGGGGATGGGTCAAATGCAGAGGACAAATTTCATTACACCTAGTGTGTGTGTGACAATCATTGGTACTTTAACCTAACTTTAACTTTACACATACAAACTGTAGCACACAAAAAAGCACATTTAATAAAAAAAAACGTTATTATGGTCTTACCTTTACTTATGAGTGCGGGAACAGTGGTGTTCGTGTTGGAGGAGTTGTGAATGAATGAAATAGGAAATCCGTGCTGCAGTCTGCAGGTGTTTTTTTTCCAAGATGGTGCCAGTATGTGCTTTGGCCCGCCGTCTCTCGCTGTCAGCTCTGTTCGTTTTTGTGTTGTTTGCGTCTATTTTCGTCTCTGTCAGTTCACTGCTTGTGTATGACCGCCAAACACTGTTGGATCGTTGCCCCTCTCCCACTGATATGATCAACTTTGACGTTGGTTTTTTGACGTCCCAGTCATCTTTTTCACCTGGCCGGATTCCTGCCTTCCTTTCCCGCCCCGGCGCCGCGGTAAACGTGGTGGCCAGCTGGTGAAAGTTAGGGCACTCCTGGCCCGGCTTCCCGTGGCTTCCCACAGGAGGAATGGTGCGGTATCCGGTCTCCTCCTGCACCCACGCTCGCTGGATCCCATCGGTTCCTGGCTTGTTCCTATCGTTGGTTTGGAGGAAGAGGCTTGCCGCCGTCGCTCCTGCTGTCCCCGCCCCCGGAGGCGCGGGGTGGATTCCCGCCACCTGCGGGCTGTGTGTCGGGCCCCACCTGGATTAGCTGCGGCCTCGGACGTGCTGGCCCCCGCCAGGTTCGGTCTTGTGAACGCAAGATCCTTGACAAACAAAACTTTTATCCTGAAGGATTTCTTCACTTCCCGCGGACTGGACTTCCTCTGTGTGACGGAAACATGGCTGAGAGCCGGTGAGTCCGCCCCTCTTAATGAACTTCTGCCTCCGGAGTGTTCCTACTTTAATTCTCCGCGGTCGTCCGACCGAAAAGGAGGAGGATTAGCAGTCGTTTTTAAAAATGACTTTAAATGCCGTCAGATCCGCGTGCAATCCTCCTTTTCAAGCTTCGAACTGTGCATGTTTGAACTGGGTCTTTCTGATGTCGTCCTGTGTGCCGTCGTCTATCGACCACCCAAGTACCACAAAGACTTTATAACTGACTTTTCTGAATTTCTGGCTGAAATCCTGCCCAAATATGATCGTGTCCTTATTGTGGGTGATTTTAATATTCACACCTGCTGTCCAGACGAGTCGCTTCCCAGGAGCTTCCTGAATGTAATTGACTCTTTTAACTTCGTACAATCTGTATGTGGTTCCACACATGAACGCGGGCATACACTCGATTTAGTGCTCTCGTATGGTTTGTGTGTTTTTAATTTGGACATTTGCGACGCTGTGTTCTCTGATCATATGCCGATCCTGTTTGATATTCCCACTCAGTGTCCGGTTAAATTGTGCGCTCCTCCTCAACGCTCTCGCATGTTTAATTCTTCGTCTCCTGCTCTGTTCTCCTCAATTTTTTCGACTCTTTGTGAGGATAATTCTGCAGCCTCTGTATGTTTGAATACTGAAGAGTTGGTTTCTGGGTTCAACTCTATTTGTTTACAAACACTAGACACGATCGCTCCTTTCAAGTGCCGCCGCTCTAAAGCCACGCCTCATCCCTGGTTGAATGACGTCACTCGGGCTGCAAGTGTAGAATGGCAGAGAGAAAATGGAAAAAAGACAGGCTGCATGTGTCCTTTGCCATTTTTAAAGAAAGCCTGTTTTCCTTTCAGATGACTGTAAAGGCAGAGATGAATATATATCTATCTCAGATTATATCTTCTAACTATAACAACCCCAGAGTTCTGTTTAAAACTATTAACACTGTCATTGATGCTCCCAAATCTGTTGGTTTTGATGCTTCTTTTGAATTCTGTGAAAATTGTCTCAATTTTTTCACTGACAAAATTGTGTCAACTAGAGCCAGTTTATCTCAGCCTTCATATGACCCTTCTGTTCCACTGCATTTCTCTTCTGTTTTCCATCAGTTTGAGCCGGTGTCCTTTTCTGTTTTAAATGACACAGTTAGTCATATGAAGCCCTCTGGTTCTCCTGCAGACTCCCTCCCACCTCGCCTGTTTAAGGAGGTACTTGCTACTATTGGATCAAGTGTCCTTAACATTATCAATAGTAGCCTCTCTTCTGGAATAATTCCAGTAGAGTTTAAACATGCAGTGGTACGACCTCTACTTAAAAAACCAAGCCTCGACCCCTCTATCCTCTCTAACCTTAGACCTATCTCTAATCTTCCATACATTTCTAAAATATTAGAGAAGGTTGTCTACAGTCAATTGTTGCCCTTCTTAGAGGATAATGGTATCACTGAGTTGTTCCAGTCCGGTTTTAAAGCCCTCCACAGCACAGAGTCAGCGCTTTTAAAAGTTTTTAACGATATCCTCCTGTCAACTGATTCTGGTAAATATGTTGTCCTGGTGCTTTTATATCTGTCTGCTGCTTTCGACACCGTCGACCACGCCACCTTAATCACTCGTCTTGAGAACTGTGTGGGCATTAAGGGCGCCGCCCTCAACTGGTTCCGGTCGTACCTAACTGACAGGAGTTTTTGTGTAAAAATAGACAGTTTTATGTCTTCCACAGCTCCTTTACCACATGGGGTTCCCCAGGGCTCAATCCTTTCCCCAATCTTATTTGCGCTTTACCTTCTCCCCCTTGGTTCTATTTTTAGGAAGTACGATATTGCATTTCATTTTTATGCCGATGATTGCCAGATTTATTTTCCCATGGCACAAAATAACACGGTTCAACGTCTTATTGACTGCCTGCACGACATCAAAGCCTGGCTTTCAGCTAACTTCCTGAGCCTAAATGAAGACAAAACAGAAGTTATGTTGTTCGGTCCAAGTCACTCCCCCTCCCTCAACGTTGACCTCGGCACTCTGACCCCGTATTTCAGCGACTGTGTCACAAACCTGGGGGTAAAGTTCGACTCAGATTTTAAATTCGAAAAACAAATCAGCAGCGTCGTACAAAAAAGCTTTTATCAATTACGCCAAATAGCGAAAGTGAAACCGCTTCTATCAGGACATGATCTCGAGAAATTAATCCACGCCTTTATCTCGACTCGTTTAGACTACTGCAATGCCCTGTATGTAGGCATTAGCCAGGCCTCCCTCGCCCGCCTGCAGCTCGTGCAGAACTCTGCTGCTCGTCTGCTAACACAGACCCGCAGACGTGAGCACATCACCCCTATATTAGCGTCCCTTCACTGGCTCCCTGTGCGTTACAGAATCAATTTTAAACTCCTTTTATTTGTTTTTAAATGTCTAAACAACCTCGCACCAACATATCTCTCCGACCTCCTTCAGCCTTACTGCCCCACCCGATCCCTAAGATCAGCCGATCAGCTGCTACTGACGGTCCCGGACACAAGGCTGAAGCGTAGAGGTGACAGAGCTTTCGCCGCTGCTGCTCCCAAGCTCTGGAACGACCTACCTCTTAGTGTTAGACAAGCCTCCTCTCTTCCTGTTTTTAAATCTCTCTTAAAAACATACTTTTATTCCATGGCTTTTAACACTGAGTAATACCCATCCTGCAATGGCGTCCCATAATACACCTGCTGTGAACCCGTTTTTATGTTTTTATGTTTTTATATTTTATTTATTTATTTTTTATTGTGTTCTGTTTGTGTTGTGTTGTGTTTGCTCGGTTCTCGTATTATTTTTAACCTGCCCATTGTACAGCACTTTGGCTACTCCTGTGGTAAATTTTAAATGTGCTTTATAAATAAAGTTGATTTGATTTGATTTGTACCTAATGTTGTGTCACTGCGGTCGTTCGCGGCTCCTCCGGCGCGAGCATTTTTGTTTTTGCACTTTTTGGCTTCTTGTTAAGTGACTTTTTTTGGGTGGATTCGGTCTTGCACGTGGAGGGTTTGGGTGTGGGCTTAGGTTGGTGTGGCGCTCCCGTGCATTCTGCGGCGGGTGTGTATTAACTGGCACAAGGAGGCGGGGTTACTGCGAGCCTCACCCAGTGCGTCTTTGCAGCAGTTTTATGATTGCTCAGCACAAGAAATACTTACACACCTACAGTTGTTGACAAAATACACTGTACATTATATACCTCAGCTAACTAAACTATGGAAATGTATAATATAGTTCATATAACAATACGGTCTCACTGCACAGCAGGCCAGCAGTTGGCCGAGTGCACAATCCATGGTGAGGCTCAACTGAGTGACGTGCCTCAACTGGCTGCTGATCACCGCACCGTCTCTTCTCAGTATTTGAACGGCAAATGTGAAAATTCAGCGATTTTGAATAAAAATAATCTAAAACTGGTTAAGTTAAATGGAAAATAACTTTCTAGTATAATCACTGAATACATATAACAATTTAATTAATTTGTTTTCTTTTTCCTTTTTTTTTCTTTCCATGATGCCCCGCCTCACCTACCTCCAGTGACCGCACGTCACTGATATATATATATATATATATATATATATATATATATATATATATATATATATATATATATATATATATATATATATATATATATATATATATATATATATATATATATATATATATGTATGTATATGTGTGTGTGTGTGTGTATATATACAATAGAATGGAGTGTGACTAATCCAGAATGTGTGTGGTGTGCCACTATGTGTGGAAATTAACCGAGGAGTGTTACTAGTAGTGTTGAGCGAGAGGCGGAAGTCTAAGAGGGTCAAGGCTGGCTCGGAGGTCCGTGAGGTCGAGGGAAGGAGAGAGGGGTCAAAGTCTGTGTCCAGGCGGGAAGTCGAGATCCAAAAAATGCCGCCAGACAACCAGAGGGGAACACGGGGAGACGAGACACACAGCCTGTAACGCGGGAACGGAGGAATGCGAAGACAACAAGGGGGACACGAGACAAATCAACACAGAGGGGGAGAAACACAGAGAGAGAGAGTGTGCATATAGCTTGGAGAATTCCGGCTTACTGTACAGGAACAGGTCGCTACGTAGCCCTGCCCTCGGCGTCCCGGAACAGAGTCAACATCCTTAGTGTCTTTGAAAAAGAAGGAGGGATTTTTAGAGCTAGACAGTCTTTTTGCTGCAATGGTCTTGCTGAGGTGTTTACTGCATGGCCTTGCCAAAGCCATTGCACAGAGAGCCGAATTGTAGTTTGTCAGCTCTAATTGCCCATTCTGGCTCTGAAATTGAACATAACTTCGCCTTGTAGAGTGGAAAGATTGCCAAAGTCTGAGTGCTCACAGCTCTGCCCAAACCATCCATTGCGACCCGCAGCCTTTGGGCTCCTTGAACGGCTGCCATCGTCTATCGAATTTGTCATAAAACCAGAGCAATGCTAAATCCAATCAGCAGATGACCTTTTATCACAGATCCAAATAGATAATATCCAAATAGATACATATCTTCAACGTCTTTGACGGAAATAACTGCCAGTCCCTCATGTATCCAGCAGCAACGGGCAGGTTGCCCCAAACCTGTGTTTCTCGTTGAGAAGACCCTTTCAATTGAATTGAGAGACCAGTTTATCAATTCCATGTTTTAGATTTCAGAGAACAGTGCAAAAAAGAGGCTCTCAGAAAGTTAAGACAAGACAAAACAAGGACAAATGTCTGATTCTGTGGCCGTGATCAGAGTAACTGTTGGTACCTGTTGTGGAGTCATGACAAAGTTCAACCCCTTTGCCAATACATATTTTTCTGGTTGGGTTATATTTCCGTTGGACAAATTATTTACCCACAAATGTTTGGTTCAGTTGAGTTCCCAATTGTTTGCCTCCAAGTGACTTGCTGGCCTGTGGCTTGAAATTCTCTTCCAAAACACTAAGGGCCAGTGACTCCTGAAGGAGCACCTGCAGCTGTCGTTGACTATATATTTACTTTCTTGTAGAGAGTGAGCAATTACAACCGCAGTGTCAACATATTGTTTGGCACTGGAACTAATCATTCAAAAACATCAGTTTACTTATAAAAGGACATTTTACTCATAAACCAAAGGAAAAGACGCACTGCGACCACCAAACGAGTCTCAGCAGAGGACAGGACATAGTCCCATAGTTTTACCATGGAGAATGAGCTGAGAGTTCAATTGTGTCACGTATCTTCTTGTTCACCCATTTCCAGCTAGGAAAAAATACGCTTTATTGCAACAATCTTACTGAATGTAAACAAAATAAAAGTGCGTCATAAGTCAGGAAAAAGAGCATAGAACAGCATGTTGACCAAGGCCATCAGCATAAGTAAATCTGGTGGAGTTGGTCATCAAGGCAGAATAGATTGTGCTTAATTTCCAATAAGGTGCTTTAACACGATCCCTAATCATGCTTTTAATTAGAATCCCTTGGTCATTAGCAGGAGATAATTCAGTGAAAAAACAACCTCTGCTCTCTGCTGGAGCGCAGCAATGGCAGACGGACTGACGATGGCAACAATCCTTCTCACCTGAGCACATTTCACCACAGGGGCAGAGAATGAATAGTGAAAAAAAAGTTTTTTTTGTTTTTTTTGTCATTCATTTTTTTTGCTGAGGTTGCTTGGATGCATAACCTACCAATACATCCACGGGTGAGGTCCAAAATGACCCCAATTAAAACCAATGCAAGATTGCAATAAACTGTAACGAGCACATAAATAATAACATTTATATTTACATAGTTTAATCATTTTTAATTTTTAATTTTAATTTTTTATCATTTTAAGCATATGCGGCGCATCAATTTAAAAAACGCATCACAACGTTTGCTTTGTTTTATTCATCACTGATTTCTGCTCACAGCAGACTTTATAGAACCAACAGATGCAATAAAACATCACTTACTGTACAAGGTCTGCTGTCATTAGGATGCAGACTGCTGGGATGTTCATATATTCCCATTTAGATGAAAAGTGTCTCATAATCCTTGCAAAGAAACGGGGTGTGGGGAACAAACGCTTGTTGTGTTGTCCTTGCCAGTTCCAGGTTCTACATGGCGGTCAAAGTGTCCCAACTTGTCGGATTATATTCTCAGCCATTCCAGTTGAAAGGCATGATTTATGATGTACAATACATTTACAGGGAGCAGGGAAGCGAGGAAGCAGCAGACACCTCGATGACAAACGGAAGTGACTATGATGTCGTGATAAATAGTCTGTCCGTGTTAGTGCTTATAATAACAATATCACCAATAGTTGGTTAATATTCAAGTCAAAAAATGTTAAAGTTAAGTTAAGTTAAAGTACCAATGATTGTCACTCACACACTAGGTGTGGTGAAATTGTCCTCTGCATTTGATCCATCCCCTTGTTCACACCTTGGGAGGTGAGGGGAGCAGTGGGCAGCAGCAGGACATTTTTGGTGATTCAACACCCAATTCCAACCCTTGATGCTGAGTGCCAAGCAGGGAGGTAATGGGTCCCTATGTTATAGTCTTTGGTATGACTCGGCCGGGGTTTGAACTCACAACCTACCAGACACTCTAACCACTAGGCCACTGAGCAGGTAAATTGAGTATTGCTGATGTTTTCTTTACTTGTTATTTTATCTGACGCAAAACACCCTTTAATGGAAACACAAGTTGCAAATGTACTTTGTTAAAATTTTAGAAACATCGTTTTTGTTTGGAGAAACATTTCAATGGAAACACAGCTATTGTAGGTTTCAGTGTCAGCATTGGCATGACAAATACTGCCTGATATTTGATCAATACCCAAGTTTTTAACAAAATTGTAAAAAAATTCATGTTACAACAAAGCAACGAGCTATTAACAGTAAATTAGGAAGCGCCGGTAGATGGATAATAGTTTTTAGGGAACAGTACAACCAGAAATGACGCAATATTTTAGTGCATACATCAGCAGCTAAATGTGAAGCATGTTGAGAGCTGTTATGTATTATCTTTATTGTCTTGTAGTTTGTCACTCCTTTCATTGTACGTCTTGTTTTCTGGCTCCTCGTCTCAGATTGAATCTAAACAACAATAACGCAGCTGTAAATGGATATATGGTGGCGTTTGCTTAATAATGTCCCAGACCTTTCATTACAGTAATCGTGACCGCCATCGGCAGCGGTGGCAGGATGACTTAGAGCTGAGGGCATCGCCTCATTAACTCTGCCTGACCAACGAGCGACACCCTCGAGACACATGGGAATTGCCTAAAGTACACTGCAGCCATAGGAAAGATTGTATTCCTTTGCTCTGAACGCTCTCGAGGAACAAACAAAAAAAAACATTTGTGTAAGCCTGCTTTTCTTTCAATCCACGTCTTCCAAGCAGCAAAAAGAGAAAAGGTCAAAACATAAAACAAATGTAAACTTATAATTGCCCAAGATTTGGAAATTAAAAGTAGAGTGTGATGATAACCGTACAACAGCAAAAGGAACATATCTAATCATTTCAATTATAGCAGAGGGATTTACTTACCGAAGTTGCAAAAAGGAAGCAGGAAATATGGACTTTGTATTTTTGTATTTCATTTATTTAATTGGGACGGTGCACATTTATTAACACTTGAATTAACAGTGTAAATGCGCCGGATTTAGCATAAATGCTCATTTTCAGCCGTAGTCCTAAGGCAGGTTTCTAAAATAACACAGTGAGACACATAAGACTTTAAAACCACGATGACAGAAATAACAACGAAATAAACAAGACTACATAAAACAGACAAGACCAGCAGTTGCGATACACAATTACAAGACAATGGACCAGGACAGACAATTCACTCACAGCTTCAAATGCGCTGGGCCAGAAGCCCACTAGAACAGGCTGGAGTCTGTAAACAGTGTTTAATGGTTTAATGGGTGCATGTCTGATTTATTTTTAGCCAGTGTTTCAGTTTTTTTTTGGAAAAGTGGATAGTTATCACTGTCTCTTATGTGTGTGGGCACCTTATTCAAGGATTGCATTTCTCTTACAGAGGTGACCATTTTGCCAAATTTTGTTCTACGTCTTGGTGTTATGTACAGGAGGAGTAGACGGCACAGACCACAAGGGGGAATTTTAGCTCTATGTTTTATATACACATATATATTTATATATATATATATATATATATATATATATATATATATATATATATATATATATATATATATATATATATATATATATATATATATATATATATATATATCTTGAAAGATACATCTCCTGGATGCACTGGGACACATCATCAGTGATGTATCCTGGATTCATTGGGTGTTTCAGGTCTCACAACATCATACACCCTCGTCCAGGTGACCCAGCCGGGGTGATCAAGTCCCTGCTTGTGTCCCAGAAGCAACCCACGGATCTGCCCTTTTCAGCCACAACCACCATTGAATGGCCCTGCTTTTGGCCGCCCCTGTGACTCCCAATCGGCCAAGCACTTTGCAGAGGGAGCGTCCTGCAAAGCCACGGCAGCCAACTTCTATTGGTTCATAGAAAGTCCTCCAGCCCCTGCCCCTGCAGTCCTCCACCAGCTCCTGGTACTTGGCACGTTTCCTTTCATTGGCTTCCTCAATCCGCTCCTCCCAAGGCACTGTTAGTTCCAGCATGATGAGGTGTTTTGAAGCCTCTGAGATGATGATCATGTCTGGCCGTAGAGATGTTTTTACAATGTGCTGGGGGAACCTCAGTTGTTTTCCCAGGTCAACGTGTAGCTGCCAATCAGCGGCTGTGTGAAGGAGTCCTGTTGTTGTCTTTGGACGTGCACGAGGTCTCTCTCCAGCTTTGATGAATGAGATTGCCTTCTTTGGCGCATGATGTTGCTTGCTGGTGCTAATGGCTGAGGCTATGCTCTCAGCAACTGCTTTGAATACCTGGTCATGACGCCAGCGATAGCAACCATCAGCCAGAGACTTTGGGCAACTGCTGAGGAGATGTTCCAAGGAGCCTCTTCCGGAGCAAAGGAAGCAGGAGGGTGTCTCACTCTTCCCCCAAACATGGAGGTTTGCTGGGCTCGGGAGGGAATCATAGACTGCTACCACGAGGAACCGGACGCGGTGGAGGTCTGCCTGCATGATGTTTGACCAGGTGACTTTGCGCTGCAACGTGCCCTCCCATCTTGTCCATGCCCCCTGTTGCCGGAGTCCCACTATCCTGCCCACTCGCTTTTCCTCCAAGCCTGCTCGGACCTCCTCCTGGAGTAGATGTCGTCTTTCTTTGCCCCTGGCCTTGCCAACTTGGGTCTTTGGGAAGTAGCCCAAACCTGCTCTCCCTGTTGCTATGGACCCAACCAGTGCCTTTTGCCTAAGGCGTGACTCAGCCACCTCCACTGCCTTTTCTGCCTTCCACTTCCTTCCTGTCCTCACTTCAATCCCAGCTGATGACACCTTGCAGTCCCTGGAGTCTCTGTACTGTAGGGCTTCCCTGTGTGTGCCACCTTGAATTCTTCAGTGAGCCCACTGAAGGGTAGCTGCAGGGTGTTGCTTGTCCCGTACAGAGCAGCGCTGTTGAGGCTGCGGGGGAGACCCAGCCATTTCCGCAGAAAGCTGCTGATCTTCCTCTCAAAGGATTCCACTGTTGTTACTGGGACTGCATATACAAGGAGAGGCCACAGGACTCTGGGAAGGATGGAGTGCTGGTAGATCCAGGCTTTGAATCTACCAGGTAGGCCAGACTTATCTACTTTGGTGAGCCACCCTCCAAGCTCTTCAGTAGACTTCTGGATAGCAGCAGAGTCCTTCAGGCTGGAGTCAAAGAGCTTTCCCAAGCTCTTGACTGGTTGCTCCGTGATGGACGGAATGACCGTTCCTGAGATTGTGAATTGGAATTTGTTGACCACCTTCCCCTTCTTCAGCACCATGGACCTTGACTTTGCAGGCTTGAAACTCATTCTGGCCCACCCAATGAGCCTCTCCAATCCCTGCAAGATCCACCTGCTCCCTGGTACTGATGTTGTTGTGATGGTAAGGTCATCCATATAGGCTCTAATGGGGGGCTGTCGAACACCTGATCTGGATAGAGGCCCTCTGCATTCCACCTCAGCAGACTTTACCACCATATTCATCGCCAGTGTAAAAAGGACAACGGAGATGGTGCATCCTGTTATTATTCCCTTCTCCAGGCGATGCCAGTCAGAGGTTATTGACCCAGAAGTGACCCGGAGCCTGAAGTTATTGTAATAATCCAGGATCAAGTCTTTGATCTTGCTGGGAACATGGTGGCGGTGTAGCGCAAGCTCAACTAGCTTGTGTGGGATGGACCCATAGGCGTTAGTCAGGTCCAACCACAACACAGCAAGTTCCCCTCTGCTCTCATGGGCCTCTCTGATGAGCTGTGTGACAACACCGTTGTGCTCCAGACAGCCGGGAACTCCAGGAATGCCCCCTTCTGCACTGAAGTGTCGATGTAGTTGTTCTTGAGGAGAAACTCGGTCAATCTTCGGGAGACGATGCTGAAGAACACCTTCCCTTCCACACTCAGAAGTGATATAGTCCGAAACTGGTTGATGTTTTTCGAGTCCTCCTCCTTGGGGATCCAAACTCCCTCTGCACACCTCCACTGGTCGGCCACTCTCCCCCTTCGCCAGATCACCTTCAAAGTCTTCCACAGATGCTTGAAAAGCCCTGGACAGTGCTTGTAGACGAGGCAAGGTACACCACTGGGGCCCGGGGAAGATGCTGAGCGGGCTGCCTTGATGACCTCTTCAACCTCCTTCAAACTGGGCTCTGTCAACTGGAACTCTGCCGTTGGTGGCGCAGGGCTGATGAGCACTCTGTTGGGTCCTAGATCTTGTCCCCTCAGTGGGTCGCTCATGGTATTCTGGAGGAAGCGATTCACTTCCTCTCTGGGGCACTCGAGCCGGCCACTGCGCTTGTCACCGAGCAGCTGTTTAGCAAACCGAAAGGGGTTGGCAATGAAGACTGCTCGCTTCCTAGCTCTCTCTCTTCCACGCCTCCTATGCCACTCTGCTCTGCGGAGAGTTGTCAACTTCTTCCGCAGGATGTTGCGCAGCTCTTCTAAAGGTTGTTTGTCCTCCTCAGCAGCTCTCTTGAACTGTTTCCTGAGGGTTCGAAGCTCCTGGCGCAGTTGGTGTATCTTAGTGGCCCTGCGGTTCATGGTGTAGGGGGGGCCTCAGTGTTGCCCTTCTCCATCCGTCCGAATCTTTCTGAGCCATAGCTGACAATGATGGTACTCATTGCCTGGAGCCTGCTGTCGACATCTCCTTTGGCTGTGGCTTGGATGATGTTGGACACCTCCTCATCAAACTGCAGCCACTCGCTCCGTCTGTTTGCTTGGGGCCATTTAATCCGCTGCTGTGGAACTACTCTGCTGGGATTGAGAGACTTTGGTACGTGGAGGGACTGGGATCTGTGGGGTGTCTCCTGTCCGGGCTCTTCCTGCGCCTCACCAGGTCCAGGACCTGTGCGTTGAACCTCGCTCTCCCGCTCCAAACATTTCATTCTGGCCTGATAGATTCTTAAGCCACGTTGATTTTTGCACAGCTTGCCGCAGATACATGTCATACTCGTAGTCAGTTCGTTTGCGGGGGTCGTTAACCTTTGGTCCGTCCGATTGGAGATCTCATCCTCCCCCCCTCTCGGGATCTCCTGGGGGTATTGCTCTGTAGGGTTTTCCGTAGCTTATTTGGGTTCTTTCTCACGAAAGATACAGGCTGGGGTGCTAACCCATACTGTCCCGGGTGCTGTCTTTCCGAGCTGCCAACTGTCTCTCCAGTAGTCGACCAAACTGTTCTTGGTTGCCACCCAGTCTTTCCTAGGAGTCACTGGCTTAGCCAGACTGAAACTTGAAAGATACATCTCCTGGATGCACTGGGACACATCATCAGTGATGTATCCTGGATTCATCGGGTGTTTCGGGTCTCACAACATCATACACCCTCGTCCAGGCGACCCAGCCGGGGTGATCAAGTCCCTGCTTGTGTCCCAGTAGCAACCCACGGATCTGCCCTTTTTTAGCCACAACCACCTTGTGGCTTTCTCTGCCACTTCATCAAGTTTTTTTAGAATAATACAATTGTGGAAGTGCATTGGTTTCCAGTCAAGAATTTTAACTGCCCTTTTGAAGAGAGACTTGATGGGTTTTAGGACAGTTTCTGTTGTGTGTGTCCAAGTTGTGAAACAGTCATTTATATGTGAGAATATCATGGAGTGCATATTGACTTTGGAAGTGAGGAATGGTCTTATATGATTGAAATTTGACAGATTCTATTTAACGCTATTTGTGATTTTTTTAACATGCGCTTTGAATGATACAATTGTGTCTAAGACCACACCAAGATATTTGATTTTTTCTGCGATATCAAGGCTCTCTCCATTGACCACTACAGACGGTTGATGGCCCTCTGCTGACTTACGAGAGAAGAACATACATACGGTCTTGTTGGTATTGAGGTGTAAACAAGATTCATTGAGCCAGTGAGATACCCGTGCCAGAGCTGCCAATAGTTTTGTTGCAGCTTCTTGTTTTGATTTAGCTTGGACATATAGCACTGTATCAACTATATTATCTGGGGGGGAGGGGGGACCTCACATCTGCGGTCCCCTCCAAGGTTTCTCATTGTCCCATTGGGTTGAGTTTTTCCTTGCCCTGATGTGGGATCTGAGCCAAGGATGTCGTTGTGGCTTGTGCAGCCCTTTGAGACACTCGTGATTTAGGGCTATATAAGTAAACATTGATTGATTGATTGAAGTATGATCTCATCCAGCAGAGTGTACCATCAGAGAAATTAAAGTGAGACATTTTTTCAATTAATACATCATGATTTAGTGTAGGGGTCGGCAACCTTTACCACTCAAAGAGCCATTTTGACCCGTTTCACAAATTCAAGAAAACAATGGGAGCCACAAAACTCTTTTGAAATTTAAAATGAAATAACACTGCATACAAAGTTTTTTTTTGCTTTGTGCCATGTATAAACCAGACATGCAGCCCGCAAGATGTTATTTTGCGGCCCGCACCTTAATATGAAAATTTAATGTTAGTGCGGCCTGCAAGTTTTATATGAATGGCGCTTGACAGCGTCATACTTGCCAACCCTCCCGATTTTTCCGGGAGACTCCCGAAATTCAGGGCAACTATTCTATCGGATGTCCGCTGAATTTCACCCAAACAACAATAATAAGGGCGTGCCGTGATGGCACTGTCTTTAGCGCCCTCTACAACCTGTACAAACAGCGTGCCAGCCCAGTCACATGTTGTATGTGGCTTCTGCAGACACATATAAGTGACTGCAAGGCATACTTGCTCAACAGCCATACAGGTTACACTGAGGGTGGCCGTATAAAACAACTTTACCACTGTTACAAATATGCGCCACACTGTGAACCCACACCAAAAAAGAATGAAAAACACATTTCGGGAGAACATCCGCACCGTAACACAACATAAACACAACAGAACAAATACCAAGAATCCCATGCATCCCTAACTCTTACGGGCTCCATTATACATTATACACATTATACACCCCCGCTACCACCAAACCCCGCCCCCCCAAACCTGCCCCCCCACACATCAACCACCCGCCAAACCCCCCCCCCCCCCCCCTCTCCATACGTCGGTTGGGGGGGGGGCACTGCCATCACGACACGCCCTCAATATTGTTGCCCCGGGAGATTTGCGGGAGAGGCACTGAAATTCGAAAGTCTCCCGGAAAGATCGGGAGGGTCGGCAAGTATGCAGCTGAGCCGCATCAGAGTGATCAAAGAGCCGCATGCGGCTTCAGAGCCGCGGCTTGCCGACCCCTGATTTAGTGAGTCAAAAGCTCATTTCAGATCCAGAAACACAGCTCCTACATAACCACTTTGATCCAACAGACCTCTGATGTTCTCATAGCAGATTGTGGTTTCAGTTGAATGGTATTTCCGAAAACCAAAACTTTGTCGAGGGTGGAACACTATATTCATATTTACATTAAGGAGGCATTTGCTTCACTATACACACTTTTTGATATACGAACCCTGGCCAAGAACCGATTTTCTTCATAAATCGAGGTTCCACTGTATATTGTTATGTTAATATTGAGTTGACATCGTCACACATTCTTGAGAGTATGTTAGAATGTTATTGAAAAATACAGTTTGTGTCTGGAACAGATGAATTGACTTCCCATTGTTTCCTATGGGAATACTTGTTTTGAAATGAGAACAACTGATGATACAAAAACTAACAGATGTGAGGAAGTTTGGGGGTCAATCTACACACCTGCAAAGCATGCAGATTAAAAGCCAGCAGGGGGTCCTCTTCCAATGTTAAGATCCTCTGTAACCTTCTCCCATATTTCCCCTCCCTGACACTAATAGGAAGCCTGCTGCGTGGCACCACTGAGCACGCTCAGTGACGGAGGTCGTCTATCCTGCACGCCGCACAGAAGTTGTGAAAGACACTTTAAAAACCCGCTGGGCACTGAAGAAGCATCAAGCGCACAACACACACAAATGATGATATCATGACACAAACTCTGTGTTATCAGTGAGAGCTTTAAGGTGACACAGATGCTATCTCAGCATCATCTCTTTTCCACAGCAGGAACTTTCAATAAAGTTCCCCCTGTTCCAACCAAGAGCTACCTGGGTAGATTTAGTTCTTCAGCTAGGCGAGACTTTAGTAAGGTTCTTGAAACCTTATTGGGGGCGGGCTGGGCTGTCGAACGCTGATTGGTTGAAGACAGTTGAGGTGGTTCCTAAAACGTATCTTTCAAAAACAGGACCGCCATTACAGAATGCCACGCCACTTTTTTATTTGACAATTAATTTGCAGTTCTATTACTACAAAAGTGTGACAATTTGTCACATTCACGTCAGGACAGAACATCACATGGACAAAGATAAGACCTTTAGAAGTTCTGTGGTCAGATGAAACAAAAATGTAACTGTTTGGCCACAATACCCAGCAATATGTTTAGAGGAGAAAAGGTGAGGCCTTTAATCCCAGGAGTACCACTCCTACCGTCAAGCATGGTGGTGGTAGTATTATGCTCTGGGCCTGTTTTGCTGCCAATGGAACTGGTGCTTTACAGAGAGTAAATGGGACAATGAAAAAGACGGATTACCTCCAGGACAAGCTAAAATCATCAGTCTTGGGTGTTGGGCGCATTTGGGTGTTCCACCAGGACAATGACCCCAAACACACGTCAAAAGGGGTCAAGCAATGGCTAAATCAGGCTAGAATTAAGGTTTTAGAATGGCCTTCCCAAAGTCCTGACTTAACTTGTGGACAATGCTGAAGAAACAAGTCCATGTCAGAAAACAAACAAATTCAGCTGAACTGCACCAATTTTGTCAGGAGGAGTGGTCAAAAATTCAACCAGAAGCTTGTGGATGGCTACCAAAAGCGCCTTTTTGCAGTGAAACTTGCCAAGGGACATGTAAGCAAATATTAACATTGCTGTATGTATACTTTTGACCCAGCACATTTGCTCACATTTTCAGTAGACCCATAATAAATTCATAAAAAAACCAAACTTCATGAATGTTTTTTGTGACCAACAAGTATGTGCTCCAATCACTCGATCACAAAAAATAAGAGTTGCTGGAAGTATTGGAAACTCAAGACAGCCATGACATTATGTTCTTTACAAGTGTATGTAAACTTTTGATCGCGACTGTATATTAATAAATAAAGTTAAAACGACGTCCCTCCTGTCTGTGCCGTCTCCTTCCTCCTGTACACATAAGTGTACATTCTGGCCAAATAATTAGGAACCAGACGGCACAGTGTCCTTAGTTCCCGCCCCTTTCTTGACCCCCCACAGTTCTCTACCTGTTACCACCCCGTCTCGGACTCCGACGACATCATCGTCTCTGGCGGACCTCTCCACAGCGCCGCCATCCTCCTCGTCTCCAGCATCTTCGCCCCCGCAACCTCCGCGGGGGCGCCCACACGCGGCGCCCTCTGCGGCGCCCTCTGCGGCGCCCTCTGCGGCGCCCTCTGCGGCGCCCTCTGCGGCGCCCTCTGCGGCCAGTGCATGGACGCTTGTTGCGCCAACAGCAGCTCCGCCCAGGACAGAGACGTGGAACTCAGAGGCTGCTGGGGTTCTGGCCCCACTCGAGTCCACCTTCCCGACGGCCAAGAAGGTGGCTGTTCCTTGGTCGCACGCCTCGCCGGCCGCAGCAGCATTCTACTCGCCGCCGCCACCAGACTCGTCCCCGGTGGAGTCGGGGACATGTGGGCCGGCGACCCACCACCAGTTCACCCCTCCACCCTCTCTTGACTCTTGATCTCTGTGTTCTTTTGGTTCCAGTGTTGAGACATCTGGAAGCTGTCCATAGGAGGGGGGTACTGACATGGCCCAGGCGCACGCCAGTGCACATTCATTTGTGCGCTGCGTAGGGCACCTGCCAGTCCGGCTGCAGCAAGCAGCTGCAATCAATCACCGGCAATCAACACACCTGAAGCTGATGATGAGACCTGCCTTCATAAGCTAGCACAAGCTGTTATCTGGGGCCAGAACGTAGTCATCTGTTCCTGTACAGTAAGCAAATATCTAGCCCTATGCACTCTTGCTCTCTCTGTGTGTTCTCCCCCGTCGTGTTGAATTGTCTCGTGTCCTCCTTGTGGTCCTGCCTGCAGCCTGCCTTCGTTTCCAAGTTACGAGCAGTGTGTCTCGTTTCCCCGCGTTCCCTCTGCTTCCCTTGCTGCCTCTTGGATCTCGACCTCCTGCCTGGACACGGACCTTTGACGCCTCTCCCCTCCCCTCGACCTCACGTCTGCTCACGGACCTCCGAGCCAGCCTAGCCCCTCTTGGACTTCCGCCTCTCGCTCAACACTCCTGGTAACACTCAGCAGTTAATTCCCACACATAGTCGCACACCATACACTCTTGGATTTAGTCACACTCCATTCCCTCGTGCATTAATTATATACATAGTGAATATATATTAATAAATAGAGTTAATACGTCTCCTTCCTCCTGTACACGTAACACTTAGAGCTGCTCTTTTTCTGGTCTTTCACCTAGGACCTGTTTGTTTCAGGAGACCCTACCAGGGGCATAGAAGCCTCCGGACAACACAGCTCCGGGGATCATTGGGACATGCAAACTCCTCTAAGGGGGCAGCTCAGAAAGAAACCATTTTTTTCTTTCAAAATGTCACTGATGACCAGGAATTCCTGGTTTGCCAGGACATTTTTGTATGCCATTGTTTACCCGATTGGAACTATCCACACACTCTCCTCACCACGAACATTGAAGCCAAAAACATGTTTCCCATTTCCCAACATTTCCGCTTTTTCAGGAATTGCCTGGGATTTCTCCACATTGACAATGAATGAGCAATAAATACTGAACAAAAATATCAACGCAACACTTTTGTTTTTGAATTGATTCTTTCAGTTTTTGCTTACGCGTATCCACAGCTTGGGCACATACAGCATTTGCATGCAATTCCTACAGGAATAGTAAATCCCAGTTGTGCAAATGCCATTCACACTACAGGAATAGCAAATTCCAGTTGTGAAAATGCCATTCACACAACTAGCATATACAGGTATACTATTTTACACCAAAAATGGTTCAATGTATTCTTCTTCTTCTTATTCCGTCAAATTTTGACGCCCATCAAAACATAAAGTTTGATATCAGTGGCAACCATATTTAGAATTTTTCAAATATCACAGATAACCCAGAATTCAATGTTTTCCTATTTCCCATTAAAACTAAATGGGCCTATTTTCCAACTTGCACAATTCCAACATTTCTCACTCTATTTAAATCGTTCCACTTTCAACACTTTCCACTCATCCTTGACATTCAAACTACAATTTTCCAAGTTAAAAAAATTTCCAAAAATTCCTATAATTCCCAGTTCTGCTTCTACATTTTTCAACACATTCAAACCAGTTCACCATCAAAGCATTCCACTCAGTTGGGACATCAAAGTTACCTTTCTTTTTTTTTGTACAATTTCCCAAAAAATCTAGGAATTCCAAAATACTAATTTTCAATTACAAAGTGTCACTACTTAGACATTTCTTGACCGATTCAAAAAAATCTAACACCAAGCCTTTCATATCATCTAGGACACATGTGATATTATCTACATTTTCTTTAAAAATCCTGTTGTTTTTTTAAATTCCCAAATTTCCAGGAATTTCCCATTTAAATGAATGTACATTTTCAAAGTTCTATGACGCACACATTTCTCACCTGATTCAAACTGTTCCACCATTTGAACACTCTACTCTTCTTGCACATTCAAGCCAACATGTTTCCTATTTTTGAAAATTCCAGTATTGCCTGGAATTACCAGGAATTTCTACCCATTGAAAATGAATGGGCAATATACAAACCTCTCTATTCTCCACATTTCTCATCCGATCGCAACAGTTCAAGTATCGAAACGTTTGGCTCAACCGAGAACAAATGGCAACTATATTTAGATTTTCACATATATTCCAGATTACCAGGAATTCTGAGTTTTTCAGGACATTCTTCCCAATGAAAATGAATGAAATCTTGGCTTTCAAACATAATTGTTTTGCCCTTTTTTCTTTTGACTACAGCTCCCCAAATGTTCATCCGATCTGAACCGTTTGAATATAAAACGCTTGGTGCCGCCAGGAATCATACATTTGTATTCCTAAATGTCCTTGATTACCAGGAATTCCAGGTTTTCCAGTACATTTTTCTACGCCATTTCTTACCAAATTCAAACCGTTTCACCATCCACACACTCACTCTTCTCATCCTGGACATTTAAAAACATGTTTCCTATTCCCCAAAATTACAGATTTTCCTAGAATTACCAGGAATTTCTACCCATTGAAAATAAATGGGCAATATACAAACCTCTCTATTCCCCACATTTCTCATCAGATCGCAAAAGTTCAGGTACTGAAACGTTTGGCTCAACCGAGAACAAATGGCAATTGTATTTTGATTTTCACATATATTCCAGATTACCAGGAATTCTGAGTTTTTCAGGACATTCTTCCCAATGAAAATGAACAGGCCCATTTTCAAACTTGCACAATTCCCACATTTCTCACCTGATTCAAACCCTTCCACCATCCACACACTCTACTCACCCTGGACATTTAAGGCAAACATTTTCCGGGTTAAAAAATGTCCCTGATTACCAGGAATGTTGGCTTTTAAACATAACTGTTTGATCCTTTTTTCTTTTGACTACTTCTCCCCAAATGTTCATCCGATCTGAACTTGAATATCAAAGCGTTTGGCGCCGCCAGGACTTGATGGCAACCGTACTTTTTTCTTCCTAAATTCCCCTGATCACCAGAAATTCCAGGTACATTTTTCTACGCCATTTCTTACCAAATTCAAATGGTTCCACCATCCACACACTCACTCTTCTCACCCTGGACATTTAAAAACATGTTTCCCATTCCCCAAAATTACAGATTTTCCTAGAATTACCAGGAATTTCTACCCATTGAAAATGAATGGGTAATATACAAACTTCTGCATATCCCACATTTCTCATCTGATTTGAACCATTCCACCATTTACACACTCCACTCATCCTGTTTCCCACGTTCCAAAATTCCCCAGATTATCATTAAGATAGTTTCCCCACTGAAAATAACTGGGCAATATACAAACTTTGTCATATCCCACATTTCTCATTAAATTCGAACCGTTCTACCAATTACAGACTACACTCAACCTGGACATTCAAGCATTTCAGTTCGACTTGCGCATTTCCGCGGCTTGTGCAAATAGACAGATAGATAGTAATTTATTGATTCCTTCAAGAGAGTTCCTTCAGGAAAATAAAAATTCCAGCAGCAGTGTACAGAGGAGGTATACATGGAAATAAAATAGAAAATATAACAATAAGAATAAAAATAAAAAGTAACAATAAGAATATAACAGTCAAAATAACAATATAACAAGAGAAACTAGGCAATAGGAAATGTAGAAAAACGGTAATACTGTCGATTATATGAGAGATGTGATGTGTATATTGCACCTTTAAAATGTTATTGATGTTTATTGCACTGTTAATTGCACTGTTTTTTGTTGCAGTTTATTTTCAGTATTGTTATTGCTTCGTCATCCTAGTACGCCCCCCCCCCCCCCCCAGAGAGGAGTTGTACAGTCTGATGGCGTGTGGGACAAAGGAGTTTTTTAGTCTATTAGTCCTGCACTTGGGATGAAGCAGTCTAGCACTGAACAGGCTCCTCTGGCTACTGATAACTCTATGCAGAGGGTGACTGGCATCATCCATGATGCTCATTAGTTTTTCCACAGTCCTCTTCTCTGCCACCGTCCCCAGAGAGTCCAGTTTCATTCCGATCGTAGCGCCGGCCCGCCTGATCTGTTTCTCCAGTCTGGAGCTGTCCTTCTTAGATGTACTGCCACCCCAGCACACTACGATGTAGAACAGAACACTGGGAACCACAGACTGGTAGTACATCCACAAGAGTTTCTTATAGATGTTGAAGGAGCGCAGCCTCCTCAGGAAGTACAGCCTACTCTGTCCTTTGCTGTACAAGTGGTCCGCGTTAACAGTCCAGTCCAGCTTGTTGTCCACCCACACCCTGAGGTACTTGATTGAGTCCACGGTCTGTACCTTGATTCCCTCTATCACAATAGGTGGACTCGACCTCCCAAAGTCAATGACCAGCTCCTTGGTCTTTGACGGATTGCGCTGCAAGAGGTTCCTGTGGCACCAGACAGCAAAGTGCATCACCAGGCTCCGAATCTCCTCCTCTCTGTTGTCCCTGATGCACCCGACGATGGCTGTGTCATCCGCAAACTTCTGGATATGACACAGCTCCGAGTTGTAGCAGAAGTCAGCGGTGTACAGGGTGAAGAGAAGAGGGGCCAGCATCGTTCCCTGCGGTGCTCCGGTGCTGCTGATCACAGTGTCGGACGTGATATGTCCTTCAGTCTGACATACTGTGGCCTATTGGTGAGGTAGTTTGAAATCCAGGCAACCAGGCAGGGGTCCACTCGCATTCTGTCCAGCTTGTCCTGGAGTAGGCGGGCTGGATAGTATTAAAGGCACTCGAGAAGTCCAGGAACAGGATCCTCACAGTGCCATTACCCTTATGCAGGTGTGAGTGGGCTCGGTGCAGCAGGTAAAGGATAGCATCCTCCACACCAACGCCTGCCTGGTACGCAAACTGCAGGCTGTCCTGAGCATGTTGCACCTGTGATCTGAGGAGGCTGAGAAAGAACCGCTCCATTGTCTTCATTAAATGAGAGGCACTGGTCTGTAGTGGTTCAGCTCACTGGGGCAGTTCCTTTTGAGAACTGGAACGATGCACAATGTCTTCCAGAGGGTGGGCACTCTCCCCAGCTGCAGGTTGAGGTTGAAGATCCGCTGGAGTGGTTCACCCAGTTCTGCAGCACAGGTCTTCAGGAGTCGGGGGCACACCTTGTCTGGGCCTGCTGCTTTCCTAGGGTGTAGCTTCCTCAGTTGACCTCTGACCTGGTCCACAGAGATGACTAATGTCTGCATCATATGACATTCACATGCAGAATTGCCTGTATATCAACACATATTGCATACTATCTACACAATAATTTTCACATTTACTGTGTCAAGCATTATAATCTTTTGCAGATGTTTTTGTATTTTATTTATAAATGTATTTATTTATTTATTTCCTGACCCAAATTATTACAGGGAAAAAGAGGGAAACAAATAATTATCAAAATGTCCAAGTTACTCTTCTATCATGTTTTGTTGTGGTTTGACCTCCAACCTGATCCCAACCAGGGCCCCCGTGTAATTAATGAGGGGATTAATTGCTGGATTGATCCAGGGATCAATAAAAAAAAAAAAAGGCCCTGTAGTAGAAATGAGAATCAGAGAGCGTAATTGCTGTCTGTAATTGGATTCTGAGGGTCGGATTTGCTGAGAAGGTATTTTTTTAAATAAGCATATTTGTCACCTTAACAGTGTGAATCATTTTTAAAAGTAAATACATTTTGGATTAAGTGTATTATTTTTTTCTGAAAATGGTTTTGAGCATCGGAAGGGGATTTCATGTCCAAGCAGCACTGAATCACAGGCAGGGAGGCAGGTGGCGCTAGAAGTGACTGCTCGGTGCAGGGGGAAGGTGACCCTTAGACACAGGCGGCGTTGTTCATTTAGACAGGCAGCGAGCACGCCGCTGACAGCCAGCAGCACGGTGGAGGCGGAACCCCGGAGAGAAGCTTGCCGGCGGAATAAAAAGAACGAAAGGAATTTAGAAGCACAATCACACAGTGCACCAGAAACAATGAAAAGGGATTATTAGCATGGAATTGTACAACTTGACAAGTATAACCTGCAACAACATACAGTATATGGGATTATATACGGTGCTGAAAAAAACATAATTTTCAAAAATCAATCGGACAAAAAGTTTTTTTGTTTTTAAATGCATTTTTTTCCGTGCTTGCCAGGTGTGTATGTTATACATCGGCAGCCAAGAGGAGCTTTTTTTATTATAATTGTTATACCAAATAATACATTGCGAGAATTGGTTTAAATCGAATTTGGCCAATGAATAGGAATTGAATCCAATCGTGAGTTCTTGTAAGATTTACATCCCATATTTTAAATTGTATTATATTATTTAATTTAAACATATATATATATATACAGTCGTGGTCAAAAGTTTACATACACTTGTAAAAAACATAATTTCATGGCTGTCTTGAGTTTCCAATCATTTCTACAACTCTTATTTTTTTGTGATAGAGTGATTGGAGCACATACTTGTTGGTCACAAAAAACATTCGTGAAGTTTGGTTCTTTTATGAATTTATTATGGGTCTACTGAAAATGTGAGCAAATCTGCTGGGTCAAAAGTATACATACAGCAATGTTAATATTGGGTTACATGTCCCTTGGCAAGTTTCACTGCAATAAGGCGCTTTTGGTAGCCATCCACAAGCTTCTGGTAGAATCTTTGACCACTCCTCTTGACAAAACTGGTGCAGTTCAGTTAAATTTGTTGGTTTTCTAACATGGACTTGTTTCTTCAGCATTGTGCACACATTTAAGTCAGGACTTTCTGGAAGGCCATTCTAAAACCTTCATTCTAGCTTGATTTAACCATTCCTTTTGTCATGTCTGTGTGATCATGTTTTGTTTAGGTTATGTTCGGTTTGGTTTTTGGACACTTTGTGCACTATTGTTTGTTTTGTCACCATAGCGACCATTAGTTTCACCTGTTTCACGTTTTGCACTCGCGCACCTGTTGTCAATCATGTCTGTATTATTTAAGCCCATAGTTGCCAGGAAGTCAGCCTGGCGACATTAACTCTGATACCTCCATGATTACGCGTCCATGCCATAGTTCTATGATCTTTCCATGCTTGACCAAGTAAGTTTTGTTTCATGTCCTTAGTCTGTTTATGTGTTCATTTTGTTCATAGCCAAATGTTTACTTCCGTCCTTGTGCGTGCTTTTCGTTTATTCCTTTTGTTAGTGTTTAAATAAATATGTCCTTACCTTCACGCCTTGCCTGCTCTAACTTTCCTTTGCATTCCGGGAAAACAAAACACCCCATAGTCCACACAATGACACCTTTACCACTTTTGACGTGTGTTTTGGGTCATTGTCCTGTTGGAACACCCAACTGCGCCCAAAGTCCTGACTTAAATGTGTGGAAAATGCTGAAGAAACAAGTCCATGTCAGAAAAACAACACATTTAGCTGAACTGCACCAATTTTGTCAAGAGGAGTGGTCAAAAATTCAACCAGAAGCTTGTGAATGGCTACCAGAAGTGCCTTATTGCAGTGAAACTTGCCAAGGGACATGTAAGCAAATATTAACATTGCTGTATGTATACTTTTGACCCAGCAGATTTGCTCACATTTTCAGTAGACCCATAATAAATTATAAAAGAACCAAACTTCATGAATGTCTTTTGTGACCAACAAGTATGTGCTCCAATCACTCTACCACAAAAAAAATATGAGTTGTAGAAAGTATTGGAAACTCAAGACAGTCATAACAGGATGTTCTTTACAAGTGTATGTAAACTTTTGACCACGACTGTACATTCACAGACACACACATACACAGCGGGTTGAGTTTAATTGAAGTTGATTTAGTTTTAACACGTTCTTTTGAAATTAGTTAATTAAATTATATTAAGTACGTGTATATGCCCTAAAATTGGGGCTTTTTCCACCGCAGGAACCTTTACAGCAATGCTTCTCAACTATTTTCTGTAATCACCCCCCAAGAAGAAGAAAACTTGCCTTTTGCTGGAACTTTGCCTGAACACTACATACAGTACTTTCAATTCATGGGAACGTTTGTGTTACATGAACAGGGGAAGAATACGGCACAGACAGCAGGGACGTCGTTTAGCTCTATATTTAATATTTAACAATATTAATAAACAAGGGAATGCAGTGTGTCTAATCTAAAAGGTGTATGGGTGTGACCATGTGTAGCGAGTATCTGTAGTGTGTTACTGGAAGTGTTGAGCGAGGTGCGGAAGTCCAAAAAAGGGTGCAAGGCAGGCTGGGAGGTCTGTGGGCAGGCATGAGGTGAAGTGCAGGAGCGAGGCGTCAACGTCCGTGTCCAGGCGGGAGGTGGAGATCCAAGAGGGGCAGCCAGAGAACCGGAGGGAACGCGGGGAGGCGAGACACACACCTCGTAACGCGGGAACGGAGGAATGCTGCTGGAAGACGACAAGAGGACACAAGACCAGGGGGAGAAACACGGAGAGAGAGAGAGTGTGCATATAGCATAGAGATTTTCGGCTTACTGTACAGGAACAGGTCGTTACGTTCTGGCCCGGAACGCAGGTTTGCACTGGCTTAAGAAGCCCCGGAAGCTCATCAGCGACAGGTGTGTAGATTGCTGATGGAAAGCAGCTGCCTGCTGCAGCCGGAGTGGCGCGCACAGGAGCGTGCTTGGAGGTGCGCCCAGCGCAGCAGCGCACAGATGAATGCGCACTGGGGTGCGCTCGGGCCGTGACAGTTTTACCGACAAAATGTGGTTGTGCCATGGGATAACCAGTATCCTCAATAGTAGCAAACCTTTACATGGAGGACATGGAAAGAGAGCTTTGAGCTCTTTTAAGGGAACGGCAGTAAGTACAGATGTGTGGATGACACATGGGGGAAAATCAGAAACCAAGAAGTGCAAGCCTTCACCGAGCACATGAACATCAAGTTCCCAAGTGAGGATGTCAAAGACAGTAAGTTGCCTTTTTTGGACTGTGATGTCCACATTGGAGAAAACATGTCGGGAATTACTGAAAACCCATACATACCGACCAATACCTACTTTTTGACTCCCACCACCCACTGGAACACAAACTGGGTGTTATCAGAACCCTACAACACAGAACTGATAATGTTCCTACCAGCCCACAGGCCAAAGAGAAAGAGCATAGGCAATTTGTTATGGCCAGACCTGTGTGTTTATTTCCGTACCTGACGGTTTTGGCTACAACTGCTGCCTTCCTCAGAGGTTGTCATGTAATGTGATGAACCTCAGAGATTGTCACGTGCTGTCAAACGCTGATTGGTTGAACACAGTTGAGGCATTTCTACAACTTTGTTTACAACATACTTTACATTAGAGAGAAGGAAGAATGACAGAAAACTTTCGACTTGCATGAACATTTGTGGGGCTTTTGTGTGCCGAAGAACTCTGATTAGTGGAACTGTTTGGAACCAGTATGGGTGCTGGTACTGTTACAGGAACCAGTCTGGGTGCTGGTACTGGTAAGGGAACCAGTCTGGGTGCTGGTACTGGTACAGGGACCAGTCTGGGTGCTGATACTGGTACGGGAACCAATATGGGTGCTGGTACTGATACAGGAACCAGTCTGGGTGCTGGTATGGGAACCAGTCTGGGTGCTGTTACTGGTACGGGGACCAGTCTGGTTGCTGGTACTGGTATGGTGACCAGTCTGGGTGCTGGTACTGTACTGGTACGGGGACCAGTCTAGGAGCGGGTACTGGTACGCAGTTTCACGCTCTTCATTCATTTTTACAATCTTAATTTCAACACGCGAAGCAATGAGAAGTGGACAAAATCCTTTAAACGTATTTACAGAGAAATTAGTATTCACCGGATTTCAAAGTGGCGAGGTGGTATCTGTATAGAAATCCACTGTACCACAAATGCCATCAGCCTGATTTTGCATAAATTGCCCTGAACTAGGAAATGCGGTGGAAACAAAAATAACACGCACTTCTCCAGGAACCTAAAGTTTTAGGAACTAAAGGTTACAGTAACTTGAAGTTCCTGAACTTTTGGTGGTATAGAAGAAATTCCATAACACCAGTAGGTATACACAGATTAGTCGTTTCCAATGGACAAAGTTACCCATTGTGTTGAAAAATCTTGGTTAATAGCCTTTGAGCGACATTGTACAGTAGAACGCGGGCATAGGCGCCGATCCCCTGGGTGCTTCAGGGCCTGAGCACCCACGTGGGATTGATGGCAACTTTCAATTTTATTATTTTTGAAAAATCAATCTTGTTGCTGTTAATTTTTTTGGAGAGTTTGGTCCGTTTTACAAAATAATATAGCCACAAATCATATGGGATATTAAAGGTCTACTGAAATGCGATGGTCTTATTTAAACGGGGATAGCAGGTCCATTCTATGTGTCATACTTGATCATTTCGCGACATTGCCATATTTTTGCTGAAAGGATTTAGTAGAGAACATCGACGATAAAGATCGCAACTTTTGGTCGCTGATAAAAAAGCCTTGCCTGTACCGGAAGTAGCGTGACGTCACAGGTTGTGGAGCTCCTCACATCTGCACATTGTTTTCAATGATGGCCACCAGCAACGAGAGCGATTCGGACCGAGAAAGCGACGATTTCCCTATTAATTTGAGCGAGGATGAAAGATTCGTGGATGAGGAAAGTGAGAGTGAAGGACTAGAGGGCAGTGGAAGCGATTCAGATAGGGAAGATGCTGTGAGAGGCGGTTGGGACCTGATATTCAGCTGGGAATGACTAAAACAGTAAATAAACACAAGACATATATATACTCTATTAGCCACAACACAACCAGGCCTATATTTAATATGCCACAAATTAATCCCGCATAACAAACACCTCCCCCCTCCCGTCCATATAACCCACCAATACAAATCAAACACCCGCACAACACACTCAATCCCACAGCCCAAAGTACCGTTCACCTCCGCAAAGTTCATACAGCACATATATTTCCCCAAAGTCCCCAAAGTTACGTACGTGACATGCACATAGCGGCACGCACGTACGGGAAAGCGATCGAATCTTTGGAAGCCGCAGCCGCGTACTCACGGTACCGCATATCCAACTCAAAGTCCTCCTGGTAAGAGTCTCTGTTGTCCCAGTTCTCCACAGGCCAATGGTAAAGCTTGACTGTCATCTTTCGGGAATGTAAAAAATGAAACACCGGCTACGTGTTTGTGTTGCTGCAGCCGGCCGCTAATACACCGCTTCCCACCTACAGCTTTCTTCTTTGCTGTCTCCATTGTTCATTAGACAAATTGCAAAAGATTCACCAACACAGATGTCCAGAATACTGTGGAATTTTGCGATGAAAACAGACAACTTAATAGCTGGCCACAATGGTGTCCAAAAATGTCCTCTACAATCCGTGACGTCACGCGCAAACGTCATCATACCGAGACGTTTTCAGCAGGATATTTCGCGGGAAATTTAAAATTGCACTTTACTAATCTAACCCGGCCGTATTGGCATGTGTTGCAATGTTAAGACTTCATCATTGATATATAAACTATCAGACTGCATGGTTGGTAGTAGTGGGTTTCAGTAGGCCTTTAACTTCGCTGAAAATCAATTTTTTTTTTAATATACACACACACACCGAGCACCCACTGGCAGAAATGTAGATCGGCACCTACGAACGGGGGTACTTGACCTTTTGGCCTCGGGGCCCAAATTTTCCACTACAGAGGGGACCCACTGAAATACTGACACTGAATTACCGTAGTAATTTTACTCTTAATTTTAATATTATTCAATAATTATATCTAACCTGCTTACAGTTTAACAAGATAAACCTTGTCAAATGACATGCAACCATGTGTTAATCACAAAGATTATTATTTATTTATTAATACATAAACTTTAGGATTATGTCAAGCAGTATTAACCAAATATAAAAGGCACAGAAAATAACAGTTGTGTTGTGCTAAAACAAACAAAATTAATATTTAATATGTTTTCTTAACTAAACTGTCAATAAAATTAAATAGCAAATGAAAATACAGCTTTACCATTTTAGTCATATTTTTTTGCGCTGAAGAAACCTCTCTATGATTTTAGCTCTATCTTCTTCTGTTTGTTTGATATTGTCATTACTGACACAATAGGTGGAACAGTAAAATACAAATAAAATACAAATGAGTACGGCTGCGGCCCATAAGGACCACAGCTCAGACACAAATATTTTTTGGCAGCCCTCTAGGGGGCGCTCGCGTTCAATGGGAAAGTAGAACAAGTTGCACCACGTTATCATATTGAAGCATGTATGATAGCAATAAAAGTCATTCAAGGGCTGACAGAAGAACCAACTTATAGTACTAATAACCTCATGTGGAGTCCAGCATTACAAGAAAGAAAAGAAGATTGGAAAAAAGACTCGCTTGACCAACCAGCTGGTGATGTATTAAAACTTTGGATTCACAGCTACCTTTAAAGTAAGAGTAAGTGATGACGGTAGTGAATTACGGTATAATACTCTCTATGGTACCTGTAAGGCAGACAAGTGCATGGAGGTCCTGCAAAAAAACAGAACGGTATCACAGTCACTAGGGGGCGCAGTTGCTTGGTATGCTTTCATTATGTGACAAATACACTATATTGCCAAAAGTATTTGGCCACCTGCCTCGACTCACATATGAACTTGAAGTGCCATCCCATTCCTAACCCATAGGGTTCAATATGATGTCGGTCCACTTTTTTGCAGCTATTACACCTTCAACTCTTCTGGGAAGGCTGTCCACAAGGTTGCGGAGTGTGTTTTTAGGAATTTTCCATCATTCTTCCAAAAGCGCATTGATGAGGTCACACACTGATGTTGGTCAAGAAGGCCTGGCTCTCAGTCTCCGTTCTAATTCATCCCAAAGGTATTCTATCGGGTTCAGGCTAGTCAAGTTCATCCACACCGGACTCTGTCATCCATGTCTTTATGGACCTTGCTTTGTGCACCGGTGCACAGTCATGTTGGAAGAGGAAGGGGCCCGCTCCAAACTGTTCCCACAAGGTTGGGAGCGTGGAATTGTCCAAAATGTTTTGGTATCCTGGAGCATTCAAATTTTATTTCACTGGAACTAAGGGGCCAAGCCCAACTCCTGAAAAACAACCCCACACCACAATTCCTCCTCCACCAAATTTCATTGTACCATTCTCCTGGCAACCTCCAAACCCATGATCGTCCATCAGATTGCCAGATGTCGGCAGCCGCTGACCCCTCTCTCTGTCAGTTTACGCGGCTTACCACGTCTTGGCTGAGTTACTGTTGTTCCCAAACTCTTCCATGTTCCTATAATAAAGCCGACAGTTGACTTTGGAATATTTAGGAGCAAGGAAATTTCACGACTGGATTTGTTGCACAGGTGGCATCCTATGACAGTTCCACACTGGAAATCACTGCGCTCCTGAGAGCAGCTCATTCTTTCACAAATGTTTGTAGAAACAGTCTCCATGCCTAAGTGCTTGATTTTATACACCTGTGGCCGGGCCAGGTGATTAGGACACCTGATTCTGATCATTTGGATGGGTGGCCAAATACTTTTGGCAATATAGTGTCTATCAATGCAGCACAGACAGATGTGTCAGTTTAAACTTGCATTAAACATGTTGAAATAATAATGACAATGATGTAGTGAACAGATGTTGGACAACTTTATGTCTACCTGTGGTGTTTGGCTTTCCTCATACCTAACACTCACGTGGCAGCTGCTGCATCTCAGAATTGTTTTTCCCATTTGAACTGTTAAAGGAGCACAGCAACATTCTGCATCGCCTCGCGGTTCCTCCACACACTAAATTTCTTCATAAATCCGAACCAAAGCAAAGTAAAATACTCAAATGTCGCAGATGGTGTTATTTTTACATTGTTTCTATGACAACCAGCTGCACCAGCAGTGGGCTGTCCAAAAAAATAGGACTTTGAAGCAAAAATAACACATTTGCAGGCTGTCAAAGTGCATGCAGCAGGTGCCGCTATAACCACTAACCATCTGACATTTTAGCCAATCACCACTGGCAACTGTATAAGTGTTGGCTAGTGTGACTGTGCTGTATACCTTAGGAGCCGTGCTGCACAACGAGCCAGCGACTCACTGCTTTTAGCTCACGCACCAGTGCTGATGTACCTAACATATTATTATAATGCTGTCTGGTGGGGATTGGTGGACCTGGGTTCCAGGCCTAGCATGTGCACTGTTGACCACTGTTACATGTAGAATTGCAACAGCTTGGTATGAAGTAATGGTGCGTTCAAAACAACTAGAAAGTGGGACATTTTCAACCTCTGGTTAGGAAATATGCACTGGAACGCTACTCGGATTTGGAATTACAACACTGACCCAAATATATAAAAGACTACACTGAAAAATAAAGAAATGTGTGAAAAAAATGTTTTTTAAATCAGTTAAGAACCTGTTAATGTTGTGTCCACAGGAGGAGAAGACGGCACAGACAACAGGGGCGAAGTATAGCTCTATGTCTTATCATATATATATATATATATATATATATATATATATATATATATATATATATATATATATATATATATATATATATATATATATATATATATATATATAATAACAAACAATAATATTAATAAACTAGAAAAGGGAGCGTGACTAAATCCAAAAGTGTATGGTGTCTGACCATGTGTTGGAATTAACTGCTGAGTGTTACCGTAAATGTTGAGCGAGAGGCAAGTCCAACAGGGGCAGGGCGGGCTCATAGATCCGTGAGACAAGCAGGAAGTCGGGGGCTATAGCGTGGCGTAGAAGGTCCATGTCCAGGCGGGAGATCCAAGAAGCAGTCAGGGAAGCAGAAGGAACGCAGCTCACAACGTGGAACGAAGGCAGACTGCTGGAAGGACGACAAGGAAGACACGAGACCAATCAAACGCGACGGTGGAGAACCTGCAGAGAGAGAGCAATATTGCATAGAGCTAGATGATCGCTTACTGTACAGGAACAGATGACTACGTTCTGGCACGGGATAGCAGGTTGTGCAGGCTTATGAAGGCGGGTCTGATGATGTGCGCTGATTGCTGGTGATTGCTTGCAGGAGTGGCGCGCCCAGGTGCGCTATTGGAGGCGCAATCAGCAGAGCGCACAGAAAAATGCGCATTGGCATACGCCCGGACCGTGACAGTTAAATTGTAATAATCAAAAATAATATCATTTTTGTTGCTGCTAGACAGATTTTTGATTATTGATTACTATTAATTTTTTTAATTAGCTTTAAAATGTCTCCTGTGTCATTTGATAACTTGCCAACAACCTTTGAGATTTTGTGACTGTTTAGAGTCGGCTGCTTTGACGCCCGCTGACGCCAACTTTTCTTCTCATTAAATATTGTTGGATCTAGGCGAACACACGTCTACATCGCTAAATATATCCTGTGGTGTACCTCAGGGATCAATACTAGGACCAATATTTTTCAATCTCTATATAAATGACATTTGTAAAGTTACAAAATATTAAAGTTAGTATTATTTGCGGATGATACAACAGCGTTTTGTTCAGGAGAGAACACACAGAAGATAATACAAATTATAACAGAACAAATGAACAAATAAAAAAGATGGTTTGACAAAAACAGACTATCTTTGAATCTCAGTAAGACTAAAATAATGCTATTTGGTAACAGTAGAAGAGAAAGTCAAACACAAATACAAATAGACGGAATAGAAATTGAAAGAGTGAATGATACCAAGTTTCTAAGTATAATGATTGATGATAAATTGAACTGGAAACCTCATGTAAAAAATACAAAATAAAGTAGCAAGAAACACGTCAATAATGCATGAAGCAAAACATGTTCTAGACCAGTGGTTCTTAACCTGGGTTCGATCGAACCCTAGGGGTTCGGTGAGTCGGGCTCAGGGGTTCGGCGGAGGTCAAGACACACCCGACTCATCGTGTAAATAAAAACTTCTCCCTATCGGCGTATTACGGATACGGCAACAGCAGAAGTCACACTGATTTGCAGGTGTGTAATTTGTTGTGAGTTTATGCACTGTGTTGGTTTTGTTCTTTGAACAAGGTGATGTTCATGCACGGTTCATTTTGTGCACCAGTAAAGAAACATGGTAACACTTTAGTATGGGGAACATATTCACCATTAATTAGTTGCTTATTAACATGCAAATTAGTAACATATTGGCTCTTAACTAGTCATTATTAAGTACTTATTAATGCCTTATTCGGCATGGCCTTATTATAACCCTAACCCTCTAACCCTTACGTGCAGTGATTTCTCCAGATTCTCTGAACCTTTTGATGATATTACGGACCGTAGATGGTGAAATCCCTAAATTCCTTGCAATAGCTGGTTGAGTAAATGATAAATGGGTTATACTTGTATAGCGCTTTTCTACCTTCAAGGAACTCAAAGCGCTTTGACACTATTTCCACATTCACCCATTCACACACACATTCACACACTGATGGAGGGAGCTGCCATGCAAGGCGCTACCAGCACCCATCAGGAGCAAGGGTGAAATGTCTTGCCCAAGGACACAACGGACGTGACTAGGATGGTAGAAGGCGGGGATTGAACCCCAGTAACCAGCAACCCTCCGATTGCTGGCACAGCCACTCTACCGACTTCGCCACGCCGCCCACAGTAATGTTGTTCTTAAACAATTTGCTCAGGCATTTGTTGACAAAGTGGCGAACCTCGCCCCATCTTTGTTTGTGAATAACTGAGCATTTCATGGACGATGCTTTTATACCCAACCATGGCACCCACCTGTTCCCAATTAGCCTGTTCACCTGTGGGATGTTCCAAACAAGTTTCAACTTTCTCAGTCTTTTTTTGCCCCTTGTTGCAGGCATCAAATTCCAAATGAGCTAATATTTGCAAAAAATAACAAAGTTTACCATTAAATATCTTGTCTTTGCAGTCTATTCAATTGAATATAGGTTGAAAATGATTTGCAAATCATTGTATTCTGTTTTTATTTACCATTTACACAACGTGACAACTTCACTGGTTTTGCGGTTTGTACTAGTGGACGTTCATCCTGTAGGGGAGTAAACTATAAAATCTTCATTGGGGTCAGGGGGCGACAGAGCGAGGTCCTCCAATGCGTAAATACTGACAGGAACATGATTGAGAGTGTAAGAAGACGATTTGTCATGATTTGTAACTAAATTGCATTCGTAAAGCTTATTACAGCCTGTAATAATATATAATATAATAATAATCATCTGTTTATCAAAACCACTTTAAGCAGATCCCTTGTATTATATATAATGTGCAGATTGACGGTTTTATGTGAATTACGAATAAAGCAATCAGTTAGCAGGTTGGTTTGAGGTTACTCAAGATGACCTCAGACCTTGAAATGTACGCTTCAGGCAGCACAAAGGCGATTAATACAATTACTGTGGATGTGACCTTTCCGCCCGTCAATCTCTGTATGTTACCAAATCATCGGTGTTTCAATTCCATCGTTCTATCAGGAAGATAAGCACAGTATGAGTGAAATGCAATAAATGTGGAATAAAGACAGAGAAAGTCTCAATTTAAGATCATGCTTGATCAGTTGACCCATATGGTAATCATTCTGATAAATGAATAAGAAAGACGGAGAACACCACATCACATTTACATCCTCATATGCCAATCATCACACCTGTCAGAAACATTTTAAAATAGAGGGAATTTGCTGGACAAATAATGGAACATTGGGGATTTAAATCGGGAACAGGTAAGTTTTACGCTATGGATGATGTTGCAATAGTAAACTGCAATTATTGGACATTTTTTGTCTATCAATCACAATCTTTATCTAAGACAAGACCACATACACCATATTGCCAAAAGTATTTGGCCATCCATCCAAATGATGAGAATCAGGTGTCCTAATCACTTGGCCCGGCCACAGGTGTATAAAATCAAGCACTTAGGCATGGAGACTGTTTCTACAAACATTTGTGAAAGAATGGGCCGCTCTCAGTGATTTCCAGCGTGGAACTGACATAGGATGCCACCTGTGCCACAAATGCAGCCGTGACATTTCCAAAATAGTCCAAAGTCAACTGGCGGCTTTATTATAAGAAAATGGAAGAGTTTGGGAACAACAGCAACTCAGGCACGAAGTGGTAGGCCACGTAAACTGACAGAGAGGGGTCAGCTGAGGAATTATGGTGTGGGGTTGTTTTTCAGGAGTTGGGCTTGGCCCCTTAGTTCCAGTGAAAGGAACTTTGAATGCTCCAGGATACCAAAACATTTTGGACAACTCCATGCTCCCAACCTTGTGGGAACAGTTTGGAGCGGGCCCCTTCCTCTTCCAACATAACTGTGCACCAGTCCACAAAGCAAGGTCCATAAAGACATGGATGACAGAGTCTGGTGTGGATGGACTTGACTGGCCTGCACAGAGTCCTGACCTGAACCCGATAGAACACCTTTGGGATGAATTAGAACGGAGACTGAGAGCCAGGCCTTCTCCACCAACATCACCAATGCGCTTTTGGAAGAATGGTGGAAAATTCCTATAAAGACACTCCGCAACCTTGTGGACAGCCTTCCCAGAAGAGTTGAAGCTGTAATAGCTGCAAAAGGTGGACCCACATCATATTGAACCCTAAGGGTTAGGAATGGGATGGCTCTTCAAGTTCAAAGGTGAGTCAAAGCAGGTAGCCAAATACTTTTGGCAATGTAGTGTATGTTTTTTTAATTTTTTATGCAGTCTAACTTTTAAATGAACGTGGGCAAAAGTCAGCTAAAAATCGAGCTAATAGGCCCAGTTTTTTTAGGGAACCTGTCCTTTCCATCCAGTTGTCACTTGAAAAGGTGTGTTATTGTTTGTGCTTTGTCGCCATCTTCTGGACGAGTTTGTCACTGCAGGTGCTGCGGGTTGAAAGTCTGAAGTATTTCCTTCTGTTTCGTGCCTTCAATTAGAAGTTCTGTCTACTAGTTGTCTATAGCGTTCTACTCGTGAGGATTCTTCATCCATCACTCCAAGCAACTTTTGTAAGTTTTACAATGTAACTAAAACTATTCTTACTTACTAAATCGTCATGCATATTGGTACGTGTTATCGTAATGTAATCAAGCTAGCGTCATTAGCTAATATGCTAACATGTTTGCAAGTGTCTGTGTTAGGGTTGTATGGTATACCGGTATTAATATAGTACCACGATACTCATGAATAATTTTCGGTACGATACCGTCTCTGAAACGTACCGGTCCCGCACCCCCCTGCGCCCGTGTCGAAGTCACGTCATGACATTGCTGGTTTTACGAGCAGAGGAGCATGTTAGGTAGTGCACATACACACAGAGTACTTACAAGCAGACACAGTGTGTAGTCTTAAAAACTAACAATAAATGTGATGTTATGTAATAGGAAGAGATGCTTTAAGACATGGCAAGCTAGTCAACGGCTAACGTCCATCCGCCGTCGACAGTGGTTTAGCTACTTCTAAATCACTAATCTTGGTCTCCACTAAGTTTCCAGTAAGTAAGTTTCTTACAAGTATCATCCCTGCAAGACGAGGAATAGCTAAACATGCTTCACTACACACCGTAGCTCACCGGCATCAAAATGTAAACAAACGCCATGGGTGGATCTACACCTAACATCCACTGTAATGATATCAATTACAGGCACGTATCTAGTCGATACTACTATGATTACGTCTATATTTTTTAGCATCACACAATCTTTTTTTTCTTGGCGAAGTTGGTAGAGTGGCCGTGTCAGCAATCGGAGTGTTGCTGGTTACTGGGGTTCAATCCCCACCTTCTACCATCCTAGTCACGTCCGTTGTGTCCTTGGGCAAGACATTTCACCCTTGCTCCTGATGGCTGCTGGTTAGCGCCTTGCATGGCAGCTCCCGCCATCAGTGTGTGAATGTGTGTGTGAATGGGTGAATGTGGAAATACTTTCAAAGCGCTTTGAGTACCTTGAAGGTAGAAAAGCGCTATACAAGTATAACCCATTTATCATTTATCATTTGTTAAAATATCATGTTTATAAACTCAGGAAATATGTCCCTGGACACATGAGGAATTTGACTATGACCAATGTATGATCCTGTAACTACTTGGTATCGAACCGATACCTAAATTTGTGGTATCATCCAAAACTAATGTAAAGTACCCAAACAACAGAAGAATAAGTGATTATTACATTTTAACAGAAGTGTAGATAGAACATGTTGAAAGAGAAAGTAATCAGATATTAGCAGTAAATGAACAAGTAGATTAATAATATTTCTTTACAGTTTGTCCCTCATAATGTTGACAAAATAATAGGTAGATAAATGACACAATATGTTACTGCATATGTCAGCAGACTAATTAGGAGCCTTTATTTGTTTACTTACTACTAAAAGACAAGTTGTCTAGTACGTTCACTATTCTATTTAAGGACTTAATTGCAATAATAAACATATGTTTGATGTACCCTAAGATTTTTGGTTAAAATAAAGCCAATTATGCAATTTTTCTGTGGTGCCCTTTATTTAGAAAAGTACCGAAAAGTACCGAAATAATTTTAGTACCGGTACCGGTACCAAAATATTGGTATCGTTACAACACTAGTCTGTGTTGGTATTATTAACTTACAATGGCATTCTTTTTGTATTGTTTCCGTTTGGTAAATTCCTCGTTAAATTCCTTCCTGTTGAAGGAAACATTAATTAAATGAGAGAAAAAGGGACAAGCGGTAGAAAATGGTTGGATGGATGGAAGTAATACGCCAAAGTGTCCTATTGCATTGATGCAACTCCCACAAATATATCCACACCACAAGTTTGTACAACTCTGCACTGTCCTGGGCCTTGGTACCAGCACCAATACAGGAAATAGGACGTTCATAAAGCTGATCAGTCTCAGACAAGTAGGTATAGCAAGCGCCTCGTCTCTGACAGAGCGCCTCTCTCCTCACAGTTTGTTTGGAGACAGCCACCATATCCTCTGGGGGGCATTTGTTGATCGCTGGCACCATTCTGTCATTCAACAAGCCCACTGATTTACCTCAGGACCAAGACTTTAAAACAATGCCGTCAATACCTATCAGTCTCTGGCTGCCACCGTCACTCCTCTGCGGCTTCAAACGTTGCTTTACCCTGCTGATGCTATCGCAATCTCACGCACACGCACACACACACACACACACACACACACACACACACACACACACACACACACACACACACACACACACACACACACACAAATATTACTGACAGACATCCAGAGTGTCTTGAAATGCAGGAAAAGTCTAGAAAGCGTCCAAAAGTGCCAATAAAAGTAGTCCAAATCCCCAAAAAACAATCAAAAAAGGTGGTGAAAGTTGAACATGTATTTAACATATTGCTGGGTATTGTGGCCAAACAGCTCAATTTTTGTTTCATCTGACATCACATGGACAAAGATAAGACCTTCTGGAGGAAAGTTCTGTGGTCAGATGAAACAAAAATGTAGCTGTTTGGCCACAATACCCAGCAATATGTTTGGAGGAGAAAAGGTGAGGCCTTTAATCCCAGGAACACCATCCCTACCGTCAAGCATGGTGGTGGTAGTATTATGCTCTGGGCCTGTTTTGCTGCCAATGGAACTGGTGCTTTACAGAGAGTAAATGGGACAATGAACAAGGAGGATTACCTCCAAATCCTTCAGGACAACCTAAAATCATCAGCCCGGAGGTTGGGTCTTGGGCGCAATTGGGTGTTCCAACAGGACAATGACCCCAAACACACATCAAAAGTGGTAAAGGAATGGCTAAATCAGGCTAGAATTAAGGTTTGAAATGGCCTTCCCAAAGTGCTGACTTAAACGTGTGGACAATGCTGAAGAAACAAGTCCATGTCAGAAAACCAACATATTTAGCTGAACTGCACCAATTTTGTCAAGAGGAGTGGTCAAAAATTCAAGCAGAAGCTTGTGGATGGCTACCAAAAGCGCCTTATTGCAGTGAAACTTGCCAAGGGACATGTAAGCAAATATTAACATTGCTGTATGTATACTTTTGACCCAGCAGATTAACTCACATTTTCAGTAGACCCATAATAAATTCATAAAAGAACCAAACTTCATGAATGTTTTTTGTGACCAACAAGTGTGTGCTCCAATCACTCTATCACAAAAAATAAGAGTTGTAGAAATGATTGGAAACTCAAGACAGCCATGACATTATGTTCTTTACACGTGTATGTCAACTTTTAACCACGACTGTAACTGTCTTATTAGGGTTAGGGATTATGCACAACATTGATAAACGGTACATCGGTTAGCCTTTAAGAATGGGCTTAGGAGTGAGTGAATAACAAACAAACTTAGGGTTTTTTACCTAAATTTTATTTCGGTAAAAAAAAATGTTTTTGAAGGAAAGACAATATGCAAGTTTAGGGAAAAAAAATGTTTGCAAGAATGGGCAAAATACACTATATCACCAAAAGTATTTGGCCACCCATCCAAATGATGAGAATCAGGTACCAAATCACTTGGCCCGGCCACAGGTGTATAAAATCAAGCACTTAGGCATGGAGACTGTTTCTACAAACATTTGTGAAAGAATGGGCCACTCTCAGTGATTTCCAGCGTGGAACTGTCATAAGATGCCACCTGTGCTACAAATCCAGTCGTGACATTTCCTCTCTCCTAAATATTCCAAAGTCAACTGTCGGCTTTACTATGAGAAAATGGAAGCGTTCAGGAACAACAGCAACTCAGCCACCAAGTGGTAGGCCACGTAAACTGACAGAGAGGGGTCAGCGGACGCTGAAGCGCATAGTGCAAAGACTTTCTGCACAGTCAGTTGCTACAGAGCTCTAAACTCCATGTGACCGTCCAATTAGCCCACGTACAGTACGCAGAGAGCTTCATGGAATGGGTTTCCATGGCCGACCTGCTGCATCTAAGCCATACATCACCAAGTCCAATGCAAAGCGTGGGATGCAGTGGTGTAAAGCACGTCTCCACTGGACTCTAGAGCAGTGGAGACGCCTTCTCTGGACTGATGAATCACGCTTTTCCATCTGGCAATCTGATGGACCAGTCTGGGTTTGGAGGTTGCCAGGAGAACGCTTCATTTCGGACTGCATTGTGCCGAGTGTGAAATTTGGTGGAGGAGGAATTATGGTGTGGGGTTGTTTTTCAGGAGTTTGGCTTGGCCCCATAGTTCCAGTGCAAGGAACTTTGAATGCTCCAGGATACCAAAACATTTTTGGACAATTCCATGCTCCCAACCTTGTCGGTCGGTAGATTCAAACCCCGGCCGAGTCATACCAAAGACTATAAAAATGGGACCCATTACTTCCCTGCTTGGCACTCAGCATCAAGGGTTGGAATTGGGGGTTAAATCACCAAAAATGATTCCCGAGTCTGCTGCTCACTGCTCCCCTCACCTCCCAGGGGTGTGAACATGGGGATGGGTCAAATGCAGAGGAAAAATGTCACCACACCTAGTGTGAGTGTGACAACCATTGGTACTTTTACCTTTAAATTATTTTTCCCTAATTTAATTGTAAACATGACGTCTCACCAATAATGGCTCTACCAGGCTCGGTTGGTAGAGCGGTCGTGCCAGCAAGTTGAGGGTTCCCGGTTCGATCCCCGCTTTCGCCATCCTTGTCACTGCCGTCGTGTCCTTGGTGTTACTTTACCCACCTGCTCCCAAGTTGAAATATAACTTAGATATGGGTTTCACTATGTGGAAGCCTTTTGAGTCACTAGAGCAGGCCTGGCATGTGCGTGAGATAACAGTAGTAAACCATTTGTGAGAAGTCGTTCTCAAAATGACAGGGGAAAAAAACACAGTAAAACAAAAATATGAAGAAGAACACAGGACATTTTTAACAGAGTGGGAGAGTTTATATTTTTTGTTGAACGTAATGGCAAGCCATTCTGCCTTATATGTCAGGCGTCATTAGCGCATTTCAAAGGTTCAAATCTTCAGCGTCACTTCAGCTCACTCCATGCTAACATCGGCCAGGAATTTCCAAAAGGGACAGAACTTCGCAAGCACAAGTTGGCCACTTTGAAAAGTCAGGCAGAAAAGCAGAAACAGTTTTTCCCAAAATTTACGAAGCACTCAGAGACGGTAATGCTTGTATCATATCAACTGGCTCGGAACATTGCACAGGCTAAAAAGCCATACAATGAAGGGGACTTCGTTAAGAAATGCCTCAGTGACGTTGTTGAATTCTTGTCTCCTGAAGACGACAAACTAAAAAGAAGGGTATCGAAAGTCCAACTGTCCCGCCACACTGTTGAACGCAGAATATTGGACATAAAGGCCTACTGAAATGATTTTTTTTAATTTAAACGGGAATAGCAGATCCATTCTATGTGTCATACTTGATCATTTCGCGATATTGCCATATTTTTGCTGAAAGGATTTAATAGAGAAAATCGACGATAAAGTTCGCAACTTTTGCTCGCTGATAAAAAAAAGCCTTGCCTGTACCGGAAGTAGCGTGACGTCACAGGAGCTAGTATTCCTCACAATTCCCCGTTGTTTACAATGGAGCGAGAGAGATTCGGACCGAGAAAGTGATGATTACCCCATTAATTTGAGCGAGGATGAAAGATTCGTAGATGAGGAACGTTACAGTGAAGGACTTGAGAGGCAGTGATGGACGTATCTTTTTTCACTCTGACCGTAACTTAGGTACAAGCTGGCTCATTGGATTCCACACTCTCCTTTTTTTATCGTGGATCACGGATTTGTATTTTAAACCACCTCGGATACTATATCCTCTTGAAAATGAGAGTCGAGAACGCAAAATGGACATTCAGTGCCTTTTATCTCCACGACAATACATCGGCAAAATGCTTTAGCTACGAGCTAACGTGATAGCATCGTGCTTTAACTGCATATAGAAACAAAAAAATAAGGATAGAAGGAAGGATAGATAGAAAATCAACAATACTATTAAACCGTGGACATGTAAATACACGGTTAATGCTTTCCAGGCTGGCGAAGGTTAACAATGCTGTGCTAACGACGCCATTGAAGCTAACTTAGCAACTTAGCAACGGGACCTCACAGAGCTATGCTAAAAACATTAGCTCTCCACCTACGCCAGCCAGCCCTCATCTACTCATCAACACCCGTGCTCACCTGCGTTCCAGCGATCGGCAGAAGGACGAAGGACTTCACCCGATGCGTTTGGCGGCCCGGAGACGTAGGAAGTCAAGGTGAGGTCGGCGGCTAGCGCGGCTAGCGCGGCTAGCGCTCCAACAAAGTCCTCCTGGTTGTGTTGCTGTAGTCCGCTGCTAATACACCGATCCACCTACAACTGTCTTCTTTGCAGCCTTCATTGTTCATTAAACAAATTGCAAAAGATGTCCAAAATACTGTGGAATTATGAAATGAAAACAGAGCTTTTTGTATAGGATTCTACGGGGTACATAACTTCCGTTACTCGGACTTCGTCACGCGCATACGTCATCATACCGCGACGTTTCAGCCGGATATTTCCCGGGAAGTTTTAAAAGTCACTTTATAAGTTAACCCGGCCGTATTGGCATGTGTTGCAATGTTAAGATTTCATCATTGATATATAAACTATCAGGACTGCGTGGGTTTCAGTAGGCCTTTAACATGGCTATTGAATCACAGTTGCACTCTGACCTTCAAGCATGTGAGTATTTTATTGTCGCATTGGATGAGAGTTGTGACATAAAAGACAAGCCTCAGTTGGCAATATTTGCACGGTCTGTGTCAAACGATTGTGTGATAAAAGAAGAACTCCTTCATATTGTGCCATTAAAAGACAGAACCCGTGGCATAGATGTGAAAGAAACAATGATGGCTGCATTTGTGAAAGCAGATCTGCCCATACAGAAACTAACTGCAATAGCCACGGATGGAGCACCAGCCATGATCGGATCTGTGAATGGCTTGTGGGGCTGTGTGTCCTGGGCATGGCGTTAAAGTGCATCCGGCAGTGGAGGCTCCTCTATGGGGTCTTGGGGCACTAGGAGGTTAACCCCTTTACTACTGTTACCCCAGGTGGCCCTTGGCAAAGGCCTAGTACCTGACTGCCCCCGAGCCAGGGATACGGTGAAGACCTCAACGGCGGAGCAGGCGGAAGACGGTAGATGTAAGAACTACCACAACGGCTGCGATGGTGGAAGAAGGCACCCCCACATCCATGTGGGCCCAGTTATGGGGAAATAACAACCCAAGACCTCAACGGTGGAACAGGCGAAGGATGATTGCTAACCCTATGGAGTGTCACAACTGCCAGTCGTCTTGGGACTCCCATGCAGTGGACCCTGACCCGTCCTCTGTCAAGGATCGTGTGGTGACTGTCTGTGCACCAGTCTCCCACGTTAAACAAAGTCACCCACAGGCATCCTCCATAAAGGGATACCCACCTACAGGAGGATCGTCATACTCGCTTCGAGTGACCGCCGATGATGATGATGATGATTGGGCGGTGCAAAGCTGACGAAACATTTCCAGAGTTTTGAATTTCCACTGCATTATCCCCAGGGAGCAACTTGTGTCTAAATCATTGAATTTAGACAACGTCATGAAGCCTTTGATGGAAATCGTCAACTACATCCGCACTCATGCACTTAACCACAGGCAATTCAGGAATCTTATCGCGGAGTTGAACCAAGGGTTTCCAGGTGACCTGCCGCTGCACTGCACTGTGAGGTGGCTGTCAAAAGGCAAGGTACTCTCTCGCTTTTTTGAGCTTTTGGATGCTGTGAAACTGTTCGTGAGAGAGAAGGACAAGGACTTAAGAGGGGAGGAGTATATTTACAGCTAGAATTCACCAACTCGAGTATTTCATATATATTTCATATACATATATATATATATATATATATATAATATATAGTATATATATATATATATATATATATATATGAAATACTTGACTTTTAGTGAATTCTAGCTATATATATATATATTTATTTTATTATACATATAAATAAAATAAATACTTGAATTTCAGTGTTCCGGAGGCTATCCAGTAGATGGCAGTATTGTCCTGTTTAAGAGTGTCACAACATTGCTGTTTATGGCAGACGAACTGCTTTACGGTAGACGGAAACGTGACTGCTGTTGTTGTGTGTTGTTACCGCGCTGGGAGGACGTTAATGAAACTGCCTAACAATAAACCCACATAAGAAACCAAGAACTCGCCCTCGGTCATTCTACAGTTATAACGTGATTGGGCAGGCACGCTGTTTATATCGTGGGAAAGCGAACGTGAAAACAGACTGTCGCCCGCTGTCCCCACTCAGGTCCGCATGGAGCCGGAGGGGGCGTGGCCTCCAGCTCCGGCTGAATTCCGGGAGTTTATCGGGAGAAAATTTCTTCCGGGAGGTTATCGGGAGAGGCGCTGAATTCCGGGAGTCTCCCGGTAAAACCGGGAGGGTTGGCAAGTATGCTCTTAGTCTCTGACTGGTTGGCCACTCCTGCAATAGAGAATAGCGCTATATAAATACACTTCACTTCATAATGCTATTATTTGTATCTTATTAACTTAATCATATCTAGTTCAAATGTTCATTCTTTAATACATGGCATCTTTTGTTTTCTCATAGTTTCCTTATTAGTGCTGTCCTTGTCTTGTCAGTTTTTGCTTGTTTGTTTATGTTAGACTCCTAATTGGCTGTCATTCAGGGAGTGTGTAATGAACGTTCGCATATGAACAATAATAATGATAATAATACACTTGCCAAGGACCGCACCAATTGTTTTGGTTGTTTGTCACGGTGCTAGACATGTGGGACATGTCCCTACAAAGTGTGTGGAGGCAGAAAACACAAAGATAGAGATGTGTGTGAGTGTATTTTGAGCCCCATTACACCTGAGTATATGCTGAGGGTGCAGGTGGCCCAGCCAGGGAAGCACCTATCAATCTGCACCATTCTCTCTGCCCATTTATTCATCAGCTCTTTAGGATGACAATGCCCATCCCCTGCTACTATCTCCTCCATCTCTTCACATAATCACTCCATCAACACATCCATCTGAACACCCGTCCAGCAATTCATCTCCACGTCCATTTATCTGGCAACCATTCAGCTTTTTGTCCATCATCTCCCCATATCCTTTTACCTATATTGTACGTCCATGCTGCCTTTCAGCGGCTACAATAACAGGGAAACTGCATTTTTTGCCGGAATGTTGCCGTTATTCACAATCTCTATGTAAGACAATAAAACATACAATACAGGCCAAAAGTTTGGACACACTTTCTCATTCAATGCATTTTCTTTATTGTCATGACTATTTACATTGTAGATTGCCACATCAAAACTATGAATGAACACATGTGGAGTTATGTACTTAACAAAAAAAGGTGAAATAACTGAGCACAAGTTTTATATTCTAGTTTACTGCTTTGCACACTCTTGGCATTCTGAACTGAAATGGTTTTCACTTCACAGGTGTGCTCGAATCTATAATATATATGGTCCGGATATTACAAGGGACTTTGAATGCTCCAGGATACCAAAACATGTTGGACAATTCCATACTCCCAACCTTGTGGGAACAATTTGGAGCGGGCCCCTTCCTCTTCCAACATGACTGTGCACTAGTGCACAAAGCAAGGTCCATAAAGACATGGATGACAGAGTCTGGTGTGGATGAACTTGACTGGCCTGACCAGAGTCCTGACCTGAACCCAATAGAACACCTTTGAGATGAATTACAACAGAGACTGAGAGCCAGGTCTTCTCCACCAACATCAGTGTGTGACCTCACCAATGTGCTTTTGGAAGAATGGTGGAAAATTCCTATAAACACACTCCGCAACCTTGTGGACAGCCTTCCCAGAAGAGTTGAAGCTGTAATAGCTGCAAAAGGTGGACCCACATCATATTGAACCCTATGGGTTAGGAATGGGATGGCACTTCAAGTTCATATGTGAGTCAAGGCCAAATACTTTTGGCAATATAGTGTAAGTGTTCTTGTTTTACATAGGGATTGTGAATATTAGACAACGTTTTTAAAAAGTGCAGTTCCCCTTTGAGCAGTCATTAAAAAGTGTCCTGCATGAGCACGGCGGCCCACAAGTCCGACCCTAATGCAGACGAATAAGTAAATAAGAAATGAGATCAATAGATGCTGCTGTAGTTGGGAACATTCCCAGAAGTACGAAGAAAACAATTAAAAGGCACTGATAGGAAAGAAAGGAGAAGCTGGTTGCAGGCGCAGCTGATCGCCTTGATACCTCAGAGATTCAATTAGCAGCCTTCAGATAAATCAACTAATTGAAATGGATTCTTGCTAAATTTGGGGGTTTTGCCCCTACTGTTCAACTGCAGGGGGGCCCAGGGCCCATTCAAATATTAACACTGAATTAGTCATCTTACTCTTGATTTGGATTATATTTAATAAATTAATCTAACCTACTTACAATTTAACAAAATTGATAGGAAACCATGTGTTAATATCAAGGTTCAGGTCAGGTTGAATAACAAAATAAATATGAATCATATATACTGCAAAAGAAGGGACTCATGAAAACTGATGGAAAGTAAGTGCTCATACAATTATGCAGTGTTAATATATACTGTATATTGTGGCGGGCACTAGGACCATGCTCACACTCAGCAGAATGGGTGTGGTTTTATGTACCTTCTTGGGCACACTATAAAAGTGCATATTGTTTTTTATTGTGTATTCTTATGTTGGCAGTCTTACAATAAAGACCTCAAAGAAACAACACTGTGTTTCTTGCATTTGCCACATTGGTGACCCCGACAATGTTTCACGCAGAAGAGGAAGCTGTGTCTTCATCGGCCATGTCGCCCCAACTCCAGCAACCTGCAACCCCCGCGGGGACAAAGCTTCCGGAGTTCTGGCAGAGCGACCCGGCATCATGGTTCCAGCACATCGAGGCACTTTTCCACCTGCGAGGAATCGCCGGCGACGACTTCGTAACAGCCCTCGACCAGGCGACCACTCGCCGCGCCATGCAGCTGTTGCGAACGCCTCCACAGCGCGGCAAGTACGCTGCACTCAAGAATCTTCTGCTTCGGAGATTTACTCTAACTGACGCTGAGAGGGCAGATAGACTTCTTTCCCTGCCCGGTTTGGGCGATAGCACCGCCTTGGATCTGATGGACAGTATGCTGTCGCTGCTGGGCTCCGAGGAGGGCGGGTTCATTTTCCCGCATCTTTTCTTGCGGCAGCTACCACCTGCGGCCCGTGCGGTGTTGGCTAACTCCGCTTCTCTGGCCTCCGGCGACTACCGGGGCTTGGCTGAAGAAGCTGACCGGGTGCTTCTGGCTTCCAGACGGTTTGCCGTGCAGAGCGTAGAATCGCCCCCCCCTGCAGACGATGGAGAACGCGGACCCAGCAGTGGTGGCGGGAGTCGCTACCCGGAAAAGGCGCGAAGCGAGCCAGTGCTTCTTCCATCAACGTTTTGGCGCCAAAGCTCGACGGTGTGTCCCTCCATGCTCCTTCACAGCCCCGGGAAACTCCAACGCCAGCGTTCAGTAGCAGCTGTGGGCGCCGGCGAAGCAAGCGAGCTGCTCTTCATCGCTGACTCGTCGTCAAGGAGACGTTTCCTGGTGGACTCCGGTTCGCAAGTCAGCCTGTTACCTGCCACGGACGCGGACAGGGCGACAGGTGGCTGCGGGCCGCTGCTGAATGCCGCCAACGGCTCGTCGATCGACACTTTCGGCTCCAGGTTGGTGACTGTGTGCTTTCATGGACGCAAATTCCAGTGGGACTTTATCATCGCCGCCATCACGGTTCCCATTATTGCCGTGGATTTTCTGTGTGCTAATGGACTGCTTGTTGATATTGCTAACCGCCGATTGATTGATGCTGTGTCTTTTTCAACTTTCACATGTAAGGCGGGGGGACTTGGACCGTTAACACACGCTAATTATTTGGTATCTGGTGACGTTTTTCAGCGTTTGCTGGCCGATTTTCCGTCATTAATAACTCCCGCTTTTTCCACTGCGGACACTAAACACGGTGTCGAACATTTCATTCCCGTCTTGCCGCAGCTAAATCGACCATTGCTAAAGAGGAGTTTGCTACTATGGAGCGTTTAGGCATCGTTAGGCGTTCTAATAGCCCGTGGGCCTCGCCCTTGCACATGGTGCCCAAGTCAGACGGTTCCTGGCGGCCTTGTGGGGATTTTCGCCGCCTTAACAACATCACAACGCACGATCGCTACCCTATTCCGCACATCCAGGACTTTTCGGCGCGCCTGGCTGGCGCCGCCATTTTCTCGAAGGTAGACTTAGTTCGTGGTTATCACCAGGTGCCGGTGCGTGCCGAGGACGTGCCCAAGACCGCAGTAATAACCCCGTTTGGGCTTTTTGAGTTCCTGCGTATGCCTTTTGGCCTGAAGGGGGCAGCACAAACCTTTCAGAGATTAATGGACTCAGTTTTGCGCGGCCTCAATTTTGTGTTTGTTTATCTGGACGACATTTTGGTGGCGAGTCCTTCAGCCGAAGAGCACCAGTCACACCTAACACAGGTGTTCACACGTCTTGACGAGCACGGCCTGATCGTCAATCCTTCTAAATGTCAGTTTGGGCTGTCAGAGATTGATCTTTTAGGTCACCGTATTTCGTCGCTGGGTGCGATCCCTTTGCCTTCAAAAGTGCAAGTCGTGGCAGATTTTCCTCGTCCCTCCACTGTCAAAACTCTGCAGGAATTTTTGGGCATGATTAATTTTTATAATCGGTTGCTTCCTCGCGCTGCCCACCTCCTGCAGCCTCTTTATGGTGCCCTACGGAACAAAAAGGCAAGTGATTCCCTCGAATGGTCTCCTCAGCGAGTCCAAGCTTTTCATAGGGCTAAATCCGCGCTCGCAGAGGCTGCTCTCCTCTCCCACCCTGTTTCCGCGGCGCCCGTGGCTTTGACAACGGACGCGTCTGATGTCGCCGTGGGCGCTGTGGTTGAGCAGCGGGTGGCGAATGTATGGCAGCCCCTTGCGTTCTTCAGTCGTAAACTGCGAGATAACGAGCGGAAGTACAGTGTATTTGACCGAGAGTTGTTGGCACTGTATCTTGCAACACGCCATTTTCGTTTTCTGTTGGAAGGTCGGTCCTTCACGGCTTTTGTTGGCCACAAACCCCTGACGTTTGCCATGTCAAAGGTCACAGAGCCTTGGTCAGCCCGTCAGCAGCGTCACTTGTCGGCCATCTCTGAGTTCACTACGGACATTCAGCATGTGGCCGGTAAGGCCAACCCTGTGGCTGACTGTCTCTCACGCGTACTCGTGTGTCCCGTGCAGCTCGGTTTAGATTTTTCGGGAATGGCCGCTGACCAGCCCGACGACCCCGACATCCGCGCACTCAAAACTGACGGTACAGCGCTAGTGCTCGAGGAGGTGGTAGTTCAGGATGGCGGTCCCGCCCTCCTCTGCGATGTTTCCACTGGCCGCCCTCGGCCGGTTGTTCCGGTAGACTGGCGCCGCCGGGTTTTTGACGCAATACACTCCGTGTCGCACCCTGGCGTTCGGGCTTCCGTCAAGTTGGTTGGTGCCAAGTTTGTTTGGCCTGGCCTTAGGAAGGATGTTAGGCAGTAGGCAGCCGCATGCGTGGCATGTGAGCGCGCCAAGGTCCACCGGCACACAAAGGCGGCCCTCGAACCATTTCCGATTCCGGTCAGGCGGTTTGACCACGTGCATGTAGACTTAGTTGGCCCCCTCCCTCCGTCGCAGGGTTATACACATTTGCTAACGATGGTAGATTGTACCACCAGATGGCCGGAAGCAGTTCCTCTTTCCTCCACTGTCTCGGTAGACGTTGCTCGCGCGTTTCTGTCAGCCTGGGTTGCGCGTTTTGGCACGCCGTCTGATATCACCTCGGACAGGGGGTCCCAGTTTGTGTCGGAGCTTTGGTCAGCGTTGGCCCAGTCCTTGGGTGTGCAGGTGCACCGTACTACAGCCTACCATCCCCAAGCTAACGGCTTATGTGAACGTTTTCACCAGTCGCTTAAGGCGGCTTTGCGTGCGGCGCTCGTTGATAGCAATTGGATTGACCGTTTACCTTGGGTTATGCTCGGGTTGCGCTCAGCACCTAAAGAGGATCTTGCAGCGGCCCCCGCTGAATTGGTGTTCGGTCATCCACTACGCGTTCCGGGGGAATTTTTACCTGAGGGTTGTACCCCGCGACCGCTTCCCTTTTTGTCGAGGGGGTCCTTGGCTCCTGGCCCGATTCACCACTGTTTCCCTAAGTCGTTTGTGCCATCGGAGCTTAAATCTGCCCGTTTTGTCTTCGTACGTCACGACGCCCACCGTTCGCCCCTCCAACCGCCTTACGATGGCCCATTTAGGGTGCTGGAACGCGGTCCTAAAAACTTTGTGCTGGATATGGGCGGGCGCAGGGAATGCGTTTTTCTGGACAGACTTAAACCGGCGCATTGTGTTGCAGGTGAAGAGATACTGCCGGGCCAAGTCCCCCGCCGAGGTCGCCCCCCAAAATCTGTTCGGGTTGAACGTCTTTCGCCTCTTCCGGACCCTGATGTTTGTTCTGCTCCACAAGGCACACCCGCTTCGCGGGATGGACATTGTAGCCGTTACGGCAGGCGAGTGAGGCCCCCTGACAGGTTTTCTTTTTCCCCGTAACTTGCTGTCTGGGTGTTCCGGGGGGGGCTGTGTGGCGGGCACTAGGACCATGCTCACACTCAGCAGAATGGGTGTGGTTTTATGTACCTTCTTGGGCACACTATAAAAGTGCATATTGTTTTTTATTGTGTATTCTTATGTTGGCAGTCTTACAATAAAGACCTCAAAGAAACAACGCTGTGTTTCTTGCATTTGCCACAATATATACATTTACTTTACAAAAGAGAAGTGTGGGATACTTCTCCTGTTGCCTTATTTGTATTTGACTTTATTAAATGTATTTATATTATTATTTGGTGCAGCCGGGCCGGAGCAGGAGGGGATAGAAAGAGGAAAAAAAGGAAGACAGAGGGGGAAATCGCGGGGACAAGAGGGGGATTAGACAGAGAGACAACAACAACAAACAACAACAACAACAACAGAACAATATCAGCAAATAGGATATGTACAAATATGATAGTAAAAGTGATAGCAAAGAAGCAGTTAGTGAAATAAATAATAATACAGGAATGACAATGAGCATTATTACACTACTAATGGATCAATACAAATACCAATAGAAATAGCTCTATTGATAATGAATAATACCAATAATTTACCTCTATTATCAACAATACAATTGTTTAAAATGCAACAATACATATAGTATATGTAATGATAACTTGAAATACAAACTAAAGCCGATAAATGGAGGGGAAGAAAGAGAAGTGAATTGTATTAACCTTGTAGATTGTTATAGTAACAATACATTTGTCAGTGTGCCATGTGTTACCCAGTTTCCCTTAGGGCAACAACATTAATATATGTTTGATGAAACGTGATTATATGTATGAGTGTGAGGAGTGGTAGGAGTGTGAAATTTAGTGGAGGAGGAATTATGGTGTGGGGTTGTTTTTCAGAAGTTGGGCTTGGCCCCTTAGTTCCAGTGAAAGGAACTTTGAATGCTCCAGAATACCAAAACATTTTGGACAATTCCATGTTCCAAACCTTTTGGGAACAGTTTGGAGCGGGCCCCTTCCTCTTCCAACATGACTGTGCACCAGTGCACAAAGCAAGGTCCATAAAGACATGGATGACAGAGTCTGGTGTGGATGAATTTGACTGGCCTGCACAGAGTCCTGACCTGAACCCGATAGAACACCTTTGGGATGAATTAGAACGGAGACTGAGAGCCAGGCCTTCTCCACCAACATCAGTGTGTGACCTCACCAATGCACTTTTGGAAGAATGGTGGAAAATTCCTATAAACACACTCCGCAAGAGAATTGAAGCTGTAATAGCTGCAAAAGGTGGCGGAACATCGTATTGAACCCTATGGGTTAGGAATGGAATGGCACTTCAAGTTCATATGCGAGTCAAGGCAGGTGGCCAAATACTTTTGGCAATATGGTGTATGAGCTATGCCACAGAAAATAATACAACTGCATTCACATGATATCGTACGGGTACCGAAATGTGCAGTGCAGTATCGCCCACCCTTATCTCGTACAAAACAGTTGCATCCTGTAAAGTCAGCAGAACTGCGGCGTGTGGATTCTCTCTCCATCCATATGCAACTAAGATAGCATTTAGCGCTGATGCAGCAAATATGACAAAGATACTGCGTCATGAGGAGGAGAATGTCGATACTGTGATGTCAGTGGCATCAGCGGTGCATTGAAATGTTGTCAGTTCTACACCCAGACAGTACAATGTTCTTGTAAGCGTGTGATTGGACAAGCCGCTCCTCTAGGAGGGAACATGGAAAGTATCAATAAACCAATACGGTTATTGCACTCATCCACACAGACCTGACAGGAGACCAACATTTGTGAGGTCAGAAGATGTTAAAATTGCTGGCTCATGATTTTGTTTTTGTACAGTAAATAGTTACGAAAAAAGGTCCGAAAGTTACCAGCTCATTTTTCCAAATTCCAATATTTCTTGTTCAAGCCTTCCTGTCATGTCTGTGTCAGGGTTGTCCCGGTACCAATATATTTCAATACTTTGATACTTTTCTAAATAAAGGGGACCACAAAAAATGTCATTATTGGCTTTATTTTAACAAAAAATCTTAGGGTACACTAAATGTTTATCATTGCAGTTAAGTCCTTAAATAAAATAGTGAACATACTAGACAACTTGTCTTTTAGTAGTAAGTAAACAAACAAAGGCTCCTAATTAGTCTGCTGACATATGCAGTAACATATTGTGTCATTTATCTACCTATTATTTTGTCAACATTATTAAGGACAAGTGGTAGAAAATTAATTATTAATCTACTTGTTCATTTACTGTTAATATATGCTTATTTTCTGTTTCAATATGTTCTATCTACACTTCTGTCAAAATGTAATAATCACTTTGTGGAAGGGGTTTGTGATTAGCGCACGGTTGGAGTAAAGGTCAGGGCCTCTGTCCAGGGTGCTGAAAACAGCGCGCCATCAGATGGGAGCGTGGCATGTGCTGACGGAGAGACACAGCTGCCAGATGATTAGTTTGCGCAGGTGGTACATGTTAAACTAATCATCTGTTGTCTTTAACAGTGAGCGGCCGGGTGCAGGAAGGGAGGAAGTTGGGAGAGAGACTGAAAAGTCAAAAATAAAGCAGAGTATTTGATGGTGGTGTTGGAAAACATTAAAAAACCTATTGACAACTCTATGCGCTTGGTCACTTTGACGTGCATCTGTGGAACCGCAAGACAGCGACTTCTACACACTTATTCTTCTCTTCTTTGATACTTTACATGAGTTTTGAATGATATCACACATTTAGGTATCGATCCGATACCAAGTATTTACAAGATCGCACATTGGTCATATTCAAAGTCCTCATGTGTCCACGGACATATTTTCCGAGTTATTAAACATGATATGAATTTTTTAAAAAGGAAAAAATATTTTGTGACGATAAAAAACTGATGGAATCATAGTAGTATCGACTAGATACGCTATTGTACTTGGTATCATTACAGTGGATGTCAGGTGTAGATCCACCAATGGCGTTTGTTTACATTGTGAGCTATTGTATCCTCCTACGGTGTGTAGTGAAGCATGTTTAGCTATTCCTCGTCCTCCAGTGATAATGCTACTGGTAAGAAACTTAGTGATTTAGAAGTAGCTAAAACAATGCCGACTGCGAATAGATGTTCGCTGCTAGCTAGCTAGCCGTGTCTTAAAGCACTTCTTCCTGAGTGTTATAACTTCACCTTTATCTTTAGTTTTTAGACCAAAATACTCATTTTTTTGTCTACACATTGTGTCTGCTTGTAAGTACTCTGTGTGTGTGCGCTGCCGAACATGCTCCTCTGCTCCTAAAACCAGCAATGTCACGACGTGACGACGCGCCGTCATGCCCGGGAACCGGTACTTTTCAAACCTTAGTGTAGTACCGTTTTTGATTCATTAGTACCGCGATACTATACTAGTACCGGTATACCATACAACACTAGTCTGTGTCAAGCCTGACTAAACACTCAAACATTTGGTTTTACATTGATTGTTAGTCAATCTTGTAATACATGAAGTTTTCTTGGTCACAAGTGACCTCTGTGAAAAATGAATTGCTATTCAGATTATATCGATCAATCAGATGAGAAAATGTCTGAGGTTTTCCATTTCTTTTGTACACTACATGTTCATTACAGAATATGCCTATTTGTATTTTTGCTATTTATTATTTTCACAGCTAAAAAAGGTGTGGAATAAAACAAATGTGGTGATTGGGGATTTTGGTGTTGTTTTAGGAACAGTCCTACAGACTGGTCAAAGTTGACGGTGGTAGCTTCTGATCGACCTAATGGGCACACCTGACATAGAGTATGCTAGTTCGGGAAAATTGCATTTGAATGCTGAAAAGGCAATCTGAATTGTTAACAGGTAGCAAGCTGGCCAGATGGTTCCAAATAAGAAAAATACTCCAAGGTGCGTACCTGCAAATTGAGTTTAAAAAGTTAAGAGTTAGCAAGTGTCAACTACAAAATGTAATGACTCTGAGGTGTATGCAGTACCTACAAAATTAGCTACAAAAGTTAGCATGCTAATGTAATAAAAATATTAACAAGTAACATTTTTACTTTGCAACGGTTCAAAGTGGTTGAGAAATCTGACCACAGAACTTTCCTCCAGAAGGTCTTATCTTTGTCCATGTGATGTCAGATGAAACAAAAATGTTGCTGTTTGGCCACAATACCCAGCAATATGTTTGGAGGAGAAAAGGTGAGGCCTTTAATCCCAGGAACACGGTCAAGCATGGTGGTGGTAGTATTATGCTCTGGGCCTGTTTTGCTGCCAATGGAACTGGTGCTTTACAGAGAGTAAATGGGACAATGAAAAAGGAGGATTACCTCCAAATTCTTCAGGACAACCTAAAATCATCAGGTTGGTTCTTGGGTGCAGTTGGGTGTTCCAACAGGACAATGACCCCAAACACATGTCAAAAATGGTAAAGGAATGGCTAAATCAGGCTAGAATTAAGGTTTTAGAATGGCCTTCCCAAAGTCCTGACTTAAACATGTGGACAATGCTGAAGAAAAAAGTCCATGTCAGAAAGCCAACAAATTTAGCTGAACTGCACCAATTTTGTCAAGAGGAGTGGTCAAAAATCCAACCAGAAGCTTGTGGATGGCTACCAAATGTTATGTATTGCAGTAGGGAGTTGTGACGGCACAGACACAAGGGAGCAGTAGAGCTCTATGATTTATTATATATATTACAATATATATAATAATCAACAATAATATTATAAATAAATTAGAGAATGGAGTGTGACTAATTCAAAAGTGTGTGTAATTAGCTGTAGTGTTTTACCAAATGTTGAACGAGGAGAAGGAACAAGGCAGGAAGGCAGTCCGTGAGCAGGCGGAGATAGTCAGGGAGAATGGGAAGGCGTCAGAGGTCCGTGTCCAAGTGGAGGTCGAGGATGAAGGGAGGCAGTCCAGAATCCAGAGGGGAACAACAGGGGATCACAGGAGAAACTCGGGAAAGCACTGCGGGAGGACAACGCGGACATCAGACACGGAAACAAGGAGGTCACAGGGGGAGAGCGAGTACACTGGATAGAAGCCAGACAAGGGGTGCTTACTATGGTACAGAAGACTAATTTCCGGCGAGGATTCTTGGGTACACTGGTCAGCAGAGTTGTTGGCAGACCCAGCTGCCGAAGAAAAAAAAAAGCGGTTTCGAGCCTGTGCCGTGACACCAAAAGTGCCTTATTGCAGTGAAACTTGCCAAGGGACATGTAAGCAAATATTAACATTGCTGTATGTATACTTTTGACCCAGCAGATTTGCTCACATTTTCAGTAGACCCATAATAAATTCATAAAAGAAGCAAACTTCATGAATGTTTTTTGTGACCAACAAGTATGTGCTCCAATCACTCTATCACAAAAACATAAGAGTTGTAGAAATGATTGGAAACTCAAGACAGCCATGACATTATTTTCTTTGAAAACGACTGTACATACACAGACGTTGACGTTAATAAAGTAAACGTAAGATAAATTATCCTGAGCAGGCCCAATATCTATTCAATTGCACCTTATGCCATTTTTGACATTTCTTGAAAGTTTCATGAAAAGTAAGTTAACGTTGCCAGCTAACGTGTTGAGAAACTAAGAAACCCTAAAGATTACATAACCTCATGGCAGAGGTAACAATGATTGTTACAAATATTATTATTATTATTATTAATAGACAGGTCTGGCATTGAGGTATTTCTAAAGTAACTAAAAGTAATCAGGTACATCACTTTAAAGAGCTCATATTAGGATTTTTTTTCAACGTTTAAAACACTTCTTTATGGTCTACATAACATGCAGTGGTGGTTCTTTGTTCAAAATGTAACATAGATCAAGGGTTCTTAACCTTTTTGACCTCGGGGGCCCAACTTTTCCGCTACAAAGGGGTCCGGGTCCCGCTCAAATATTAATATGAATTAGTAATATTACTCTTCAGATCAGATCAGAAATACTTTATTAATCCCCGAGGGGAAATTACTTGACTTGAATCCTATTCAATAATTGTGTCTAACGTTCTTACATTTTAACAGGATAAACCTTGTCAAATGATTTGAAAGCATGTGTTAAGAACAAAGATTAATACCAAGGTTTAGGTCAGGCTGATGACAAAAATACTAATAAATACACATATACTGCAAAAAAATATATATTACAATACAATTATGCAGAGCGAGAATAAATGAAGTCTCACTAAATTAATAATGACAATTCATTGATTGATTGAAACTTGTATTAGTAGATTGCACAGTACAGTACATATTCCTTACAATTGACCACTAAATGGTAACACCCCAATAAGTTTTTCAACTTGTTGTTGTTGTTGTAAATCAATTCATGCTTCCTAAACAAACTGTGAGTAAAATTTAAGTGAAAATTGAAACTTTAGTCATAATTTTTGCGCTTTTACCAAGGACGTGTAAAAGCTTGGATGCATGCAATTGCTGTCGTTTTGCCGTAAGTTTTTCTGATGGAATAAACCAAAAATAAAATGTCTATAAGTAGTTCTAAACATACTCCAGCTCGTAAACTTACAATAAAACATGCTTTAATTTCATCAAAGTAGAATTTCGCGGCCATATTTGACACGGTCTGCTGCTACATCACTGCAGTGTTTTGTAACATGCACATGCAATAAATATTTAAAAAAGATACTTTTTCATGCCGCTTTCTGACCGTCTCTTCAGGTAGTGACGTTGTGTGCGTGGTCTTATACGCTATATTGCCAAAAGTATTTGGCCACACATCCAAATTATGAGAATCAGGTGTCCTAATCACTTGGCCCGGCCACAGGTGTATAAAATCAAGCACTTAGGCATGGAGACTGTTTCTACAAACATTTGTGAAAGAATGGGCCGCTCTCAGTGATTTCCAGCGTGGAACTGTCATAGGATGCCACCTGTGCAACACATTCAATCATGAAATTTCCTCGCTCCTAAATATTCCAAAATCAACTTTATTATAAGAAAAGTGAAGAGTTTGGGAACAACAGCAACTCAGCCACCAAGTGGTAGGCCACGTAAACTGACAGAGAGGGGTCAGCGGATGCTGAAGCGCATAGTGCAAAGACTTTCTGCACTGTCAGTTGCTACAGAGCTCCAAACTTCATGTGACCTTCCAATTAGCCCACGTACAGTACGCAGAGAGCTTCATGGAATGGGTTTCCATGGCCGAGCAGCTGCATCTAAGCCATACATCACTAAGTCCAATGCAAAGCGTGGGATGCAGTGGTGTAAAGCACGTCGCCACTGGACTCTAGAGCAGTGGAGACGCCTTCTATGGAGTGATGAATCACACTTTTCCATCTGGCAATCTGATGGACCAGTCTGGGTTTGGAGGTTGCCAGGAGAACGCTACATTTCGGACTGCATTGTGCCGAGTGTGAAATTTGGTGGAGGAGGAATTATGGTCTGGGGTTGTTTTTCAGGAGTTGGACTTGGCCCCTTAATTCCAGTGAAAGGAACTTTGAATGCTACAGGATACCAAAACATTTTGGACAATTCCATGCTCCCAACCTTGTGGGAACAGTTTGGAGCGGGCCCCTTCCTCTTCCAGCATGACTGTGCACCAGTGCACAAAGCAAGGTCCATAAATACATGGATGACAGAGTCTGGTGTGGATGAACTTGACTGGCCTGCACAGAGTCCTGACCTGAACCCGATAGAACACCTTTGGGATGAATTAAAAACGGAGACTGAGAGCCAGGCCTTCTCCACCAACATCAGTGTGTGACCTCACCAATGCGCTTTTGGAAGAATGGTGGACAGCCTTGTGGACAGCCTTCTCAGAAGAGTTGAAGCTGTAATAGCTGCAAAAAGTGGACCCACATCATATTGAACCCTATGGGTTAGGAATGGGATGGCACTTCAAGTTCATATGTGAGTCAAGGCGGGTGGCCAAATACTTTTGGCAATATAGTGTAGTTTTATAAATATTTCCATAATGTCTATACAGTTTAATTTCAAATGTTCAAGACATTTCAAGACATTCAAGACAGGGTAGTTTCCCTCCGCCTTCGGGTGGAGGGACGGGTCCTGACTGTTGTTTGCGCTTATGCGCCAAACGGCAGCTCAGAGTACCCACCCTTCATGGATTCACTCGAGGAAAAACTGGAGATTGCTCCCCCGGGTGATTCCCTCGTTCTACTGGGGGACTTCAACGCTCATATTGGCAACGACAGAGAAACCTGGAGAGGCGTGATTGGGAAGAATGGCCGCCCGGATCTGAACCCGGGTGGTGTTTTGTTATTGGACTTTTGTGCTCGTCACAGATTGTCCATAACAAACACCATGTTCAAACATAAGGGTGTCCATATGTGCACTTGGCACCAGGACACCCTAGGCCGCAGTTCCATGATCGACTTTGTAGTTGTGTCAATCGGTCTCATGTTTTGGACACTCGGGTTAAGAGAGGGGCGGAGCTTCCTACCGATCACCACCTGGTAGTGAGTTGGCTGCGATGGTGGGGGAGGATGCCGGACAGACCTGGCAGGCCCAAACGCATTGTGAGGGCTTGCTGGGAACGCCTAACAGAGTCTCCTGTCAGAGAGAGTTTCAATTCCCGCCTCCGGAAGAACTTTGAACATGTCACAAGGGAGGTGCTGGACATTGAGTCCGAGTGGACGATGTTCCGTACCTCTATTGTTGAGGCAGCTGATTGGAGCTGTGGCCGCAAGGTGGTTGGTGCCTGTCATGGCGGTAATCCTAGAACCCGCTGGTGGATACCAGCGGTGAGGGATGCCGTCAAGCTGAAGAAGGAGTCCTATCGGGCTCTTTTGGCTCATAGGACTCCTGAGGCAGCGGACAGGTACCGACAGGCCAAGCGTGATGCGGCTTCAGCGGTCGCAGAGGCAAAAACTCGGACATGGGAAGAGTTCGGGGAAGCCATGGAAAACGACTTCCAGACGGCTTCGAAGCAATTCTGGACCACCATCCGCCGCCTCAGGAAGGGGAAGCAGTGCACTATCAACACCGTGTATGGTGGGGATGGTGTTCTGCTGACCTTGACTGCGGATGTTGTGGATCGGTGGAGGGAATATTTCGAAGACCTCCTCAATCCCACCAACACGTCTTCCTATGAGGAAGCAGTGCCTGGGGAATCTGTGGTGGGCTCTCCTATTTCTGGGGCTGAGGTTGCTGAGGTAGTTAAAAAGCTCCTCGGTGGCAAGGCCCCGGGGGTGGATGAGATCCGCCCGGAGTTCCTTAAGGCTCTGGATGCTGTGGGGCTGTCTTGGTTGACAAGACTCTGCAGCATCGCGTGGACATCGGGGGCAGTACCTCTGGATTGGCAGACCGGGGTGGTGGTTCCTCTCTATAAGAAGGGGAACCGGAGGGTGTGTTCCAACTATCGTGGGATCACACTCCTCAGTCTTCCCGGTAAGGTCTATTCAGGTGTCCTGGAGAGGAGGCTACGCCAGATAGTCGAACCTCGGATTCAGGAGGAACAGTGTGGTTTTCGTCCTGGTCGTGGAACTGTGGACCAGCTCTATACTCTCGGCAGGGTCCTTGAGGGTGCATGGGAGTTTGCCCAACCAGTCTACATGTGCTTTGTGGACTTGGAGAAGGCATTCGACCGTGTACCCCGGGAAGTCCTGTGGGGAGTGCTCAGAGAGTATGGGGTAACGGACTGTCTGATTGTGGCGGTCCGCTCCCTGTATGATCAGTGTCAGAGCTTGGTCCGCATTGCCGGCAGTAATTTGGACCCGTTTCCAGTGAGGGTTGGACTCCGCCAAGGCTGCCCTTTGTCACCGATTCTGTTCATAACTTTTATGGATAGAATTTCTAGGCGCAGTCAAGGCGTTGAGGGGATCTGGTTTGGTGGCTGCAGGATTAGGTCTCTGCTTTTTGCAGATGATGTGGTCCTGATGGCTTCATCTGGCCAAGATCTTCAGCTCTCACTGGATTGGTTCGCAGCCGAGTGTGAAGCGACTGTGATGGGAATCAGCCCCTCCAAGTCCGAATCCATGGTTCTCGCTCGGAAAAGGGTGGAGTACCATCTCCGGGTTGGGGAAGAGATCTTTCCCAAGTGGAGGAGTTCAAGTACCTGGGAGTCTTGTTCACGAGTAAGGGAAGAGTGGATCGTGAGATCGACAGGCGGATCGGTGCGGCGTCTTCAGTAATGCGGACGCCGCACCGATCCGTGTTGGTGAAGAAGGAGCTGAGCCGGAAGGCAAAGCTCTCAATTTACCGGTCGATCTACGTTCCCATCCTCACCTATGGTCATGAGCTTTGGGTTATGACCGAAAGGACAAGATCACGGGTACAAGCGGCCAAAATGAGTTTCCTCCGCCGGGTGGCGGGGCTCTCCCTTAGAGATAGGGTGAGAAGCTCTGTCATCCAGGAGGAGCTCAAAGTAAAGTTGCTGCTCCTCCACATCGAGAGGAGCCAGATGAGGTGGTTCAGGCATCTTGTTAGGATGCCACCCGAACGCCTCCCTAGGGAGGTGTTTCGGGCACGTCGGACCGGTAGGAGGCCACGGGGAAGACCCAGGACACGTTGAGAAGACTATGTCTCCCGGCTGGCCTGGGAACACCTCGGGATCCCCCGGGAGGAGCTGGACGAAGTGGCTGGGGAGGGGAAAGTCTGGGCTTCCCTGCTTAGGCTGCTGCCCCCGCGACCCGACCTCGGATAAGCGGAAGAAGATGGATGGATGGATGGATGGATGTTCAAGACATATGCAGATCCCAAATACCCAACAGAAGGTACCAAGTTTACCTTTAAAATGACAGTGAATAATGATGACATTTTTATCTTGTAATTGTACTGGATTACCTTCCCAACCGTGAATGTAAGCGACATGACATAAAACAAAATGTGATGAACGCTAACATTGAGACACATTATTCTTGTAACTTCCTGGTTGAATAAATGAGCAGCAAAGGTGAGGCTCAGCAGTGGTGTCATTAGAAGGACCACTCCTCCTTCCAAACAACACACAGGACTAAATATTAGCAAGCAGGAAGGCAAAGAGTGTTGATCAAGCTTCTCTGCACGGCCTCCAGCACTCTTTTATTCATGTCTGCTCACATTCCTTTTCTTTCTTTTCATTCTCTGCTTGTTTATTTCCTCCCACCTTCCCCAGCTTCTTCCGCTATGCATGATGGTGGACATGTCCAGTCAGGGTGTGTGTGAGGAGAATGACTACTCACTGTATGTGTGTGTGTGTGTGTGTGTGTGTGTGTGTGTGTGTGTGTGTGTGTGTGTGTGTGTGTGTGTGTGTGTGTGTGTGTGTGTGTGTGTGTGTGTGTGTGTGTGTGTGTGTGTGTGTGTGTGTGTGTGTGTTCTTGTATTTCTGCCCTTCTTGAGACATGAAGAAGGAAAAGTATCTTCCATATGAGGAGGTGTGAACAAGTGATGACATAAATCATGGTCCCAATAAAATTGCATCTAATAGAGAATGTCTCATTTGCACCCCTGCTGGTGACATCTATCAAAATGAGGGTGGTCCCAAAAAGGAAGGATTTTTTTCAAATTGACTGTGTGTGGGTTTTAAAAGGGCTCTGGTCAACATATGAAATAAGTGTGTGTATGAAATTGAAATGCGCCCCCTTTGGCCAAAATATATATTTTTGTTTAATAAATATATATATAGAGACATACTGTAATAACTTGAAGGAAATAATGAAGATAAAAAACCAATTACAAACAAAAAATTCAAATAAAAATAAATTAACTTAAAGCAGTCTTTTTCTCACAATGTGTCAACTTTTTTCTTATAAAATTGGGAACAATTTCTCATATTCTTTCTGTTTCTGTAATATTGAAATATTTTCTCGTAAAATTACTACTTGTTTATGTAAAATGGCGACAGTTGCCGTATAGAATTCTGACTTTTATCACAATATTGCCAATTTTTGTTTTTTGTTTTTGTAAAACAGTGAAATTCTTTGAGTTAAATTATGACTTTTGTCATAATTTTTCCAAGTAAAATTCCGATTATTATTATAAAATTGCAAACATTTTAACGTTTTCTTATAAAATTGTGAGTTTTGGCAAGTAAAATTACCACTCTTTTCATAAAATTACCAACATTTTAGGCTTTTCTTGTAAAATTGTGACTGTTATTGAGTAAATGTCCAACTTTTATCATAATATTGCACAAATGATCAGTTTTTCTTGTAAAATGTTGACTTCCGTTGAGTAAAATGACAACTTTTCTTATAACACTGCTAAAATTCTATTTTGGAATTGAAATTGTGACCTTTTTCTCGTGAAATTCCAACTCATTTTTCACAACAAGCTTTTTTATATGTGCATAGTATGTATATATTATTAATGTTGTAAATACACATCTTTATATATCTAGAAAGGCTGGTCCTAAAGAGGTAGGCATTTTTCAGAGGTCTCAAGAAGGTGTGTGTGTGTGTGTGTGTGTGTGTGTGTGTGTGTGTGTGTGTGTGTGTGTGTGTGTGTGTGTGTGTGTGTGTGTGTGTGTGTGTGTGTGTGTGTGTGTGTGTGTGTGTGTGTGTGTGTGTGTGTGTGTGTGAGAGAGAGAGAGAAAGAGAGAGGAGACATGATGTGGCCTAATGGAAGCAGCACTACAGTACTGTGGCTCTCACGGGATAATGGAGGACGTGTCACTCTTTTCTGGTATTGTCATGTAGACTTGTATCGTCTAGTGACTGGTCCATCTCCCTGTAAAGCTTGTAGGTCTTATCGGCTTAAACCAGCCTTGACAACATCTTTTTGCACACACTCACACACACACACTTGTATTTGTTACCTTCTTGAGACCTGTGAAAAATGCCTACCTCTTTAGGACCACCCTTTCTAGATATATAAAGATGTGTATTTACAACATTAATAATATATACATACTATGCAAATATAAAAAAGGTAAGCTTTTAGTTAATTTTTTGAATTTTTTGTTTGTAATTGGTTTTTAATCTTCATTATATACAAGTTATTACAGTATGTCTCTACATACATATTTATTTAATTTTTTTAAATTAATTTTGGCCAAAAGGGGGCGCATTTCAATTTCTTACACACACTTGTTATTACATATGTTGACCAGAGGGGGAGCACTTACAATTTTTACACACTCTTGTTATTTCATATGTTGACCAGAGGGGGAGCACTTTTAAAAACGACACACAGTCAATTTGAAAAACCCTTCCTTTTTGGGACCACCCTCATTTTGATAGATTTCACCACCAGGGGTGCAAATGAGATCTCTATGTATTTGTTTTTTGTAATGTGCATAAGGCCGATGACAAAGGAGTCACGGACCACAGATGGCCCCTGTGCCGCACTTTGGCCAACCCAGCTGTAGAAGCTAACTTTTAATCTGTTATCTGTATCATGAATCAATTTAAGTGGACCCCGACTTAAACAAGTTGAAAAACTTATTCGGGTGTTACCATTTAGTGGTCAATTGTACGGAATATGTACTTCACTGTGCAACCTACTAATAAAAGTCTCAATCAATCAATCAATCAATGGCCACTATAGTCTTAGTACCGTAGTGTATTTGTTCATCCTATGGTCACATATGGGTTGTCTTACGTCAGCACAGGAAGTCGTAAAATCAGCTGCGGTTAACTGGCGGCTTTTTCGGGGATAAATAGGGAAGTCCTTTTTTAGCTGCCGTCTTGTTTGATCATATATTGCTGCCATTGCCCCTTTCAATGTTTACTTTTGTATGCACTTTAAATCAACCAAAAAATCCTGACTTTGGAGCAATGTTCACGGACTCTAGTATTTGGCTCGCTATTAGATGCAATGGTGTTCCATATTGGGACCATAATTTCTGTCCTAACTTGTTCACCGGTCCTCAAATGGAAGGTATTTTTCCTTGTTGATGTCTCAAGAAAGGTAGACACACAAGAACACACACACACACACGTTCTTGTATTTGTTACATTCTTTTGGACCTAAGAAGAATGCCTACCTCTTTAGGACCAAGCTTTTCTAGATATATAAAGATTTGTATTACCAAATTAATAATATATACTGTACATACTATACAAATATAAAAAGGTACGCTTTTAGGATTTTTTTATTTTTTTTGTAATTGTTTTTTTAATCTTCATTATTTACTTCAAGTTATTACGGTATGTCTCTATATTCATATTTATTTTTATTTTTTTTATTTAATTTTGGCCAAAGGGGGCACATTTCAATTTCTTACACACACTTATTTCATATGTTGACCAGAGGGGGAGCACTTCAAATTTTTACACACACTTGTTATTTTTATATGTTGACCAGAGGGCGAGCACTTCAATTTTTTACACACACTTGTTATTTCATATGTTGACCAGAGAGGGAGCACTTTTAAAAGCGACACACAGTCAATTTTAAAAATGCCTCCTTTTCAGGACCACCCTCATTTTGATAGATTTCACCACCAGGGGTGCAAATGAGACATTCTCTATTAGATGCAATAGTTTTCCGTATTGGGATTATTATTTTGTTCACCGCTCCTCATATGGAAAGTACTTTTCCTTCTTGATGTCTCAAGAAGGGTAGAAATACAAGAACACACACACACAACTTGTACTCGGGGGCACACCGCATTATGAAACAATTACGGCCCTAATTGACAGCTAATTAATCTAAAGTCAATTTGACGTTGCCTGGCTAACCTTGAGAGCGTTCTAGTGGTGAAGAAGTCAGACGATGGAGGAAGAAGCAGCACAGTCAGATCACCTCATCACACATCTCTTGCTGTGTGTCACATGACACCTTATCTGTCTACTGCCACTTTATTCTGCTGACTGAGTGACTTAGGCACTGAGGTGTTAGTTACCGCTCTCCTTCAACTCTTGAGTCAACTTCATTTAAAAGTATGATGAGTCTCCTAGGCAACAGAAAACAAATGTGCTCACAAAAGTGTTAGCGATAAGTCATTTATTATTACAAGGCGTCAATAAAAGAGCTTCAGACCTATCCATAGATATAAAGTGTTTATACGTTTGTAATGTTTTTTATGTTGTTCTATCGTTTTTTTTTATTATAGGAAAAATACAATTATGCAATATTTCCAAAATCAAGTTGCAAAGTGGAATACTTAACTGATGCAAAGAGGAGCGGTCCATCCTGGGTCCCGACTTTGAACAGCTAGCAACTCATCCGTGGAGTCTGGTCCATGGTCACCTGATAACGGGGAGCAGAGCAGAAACGAGAGACGGCAGATCAACTGGTCTAAAAAAAAAAAAAAGGGGTCTATTTAAAGGCACAAATGAGTTTTAAGATTGGACTTAAATGCTTCTACTGAGGTAGCATCTCTAACTGTTATTGCTAGAACATTCCAGAGTACTGGAGCCCCAATAGAAAACACTCTGAAGCCTGCAGACTTTCTTTGGGCTCTGGGAATCACTAATAAGCCGGAGTTCTTTGAACGCAGATTTCTTGCCGGGACATATGGTACAATACAATCAGCAAGATAGGATGGAGCTAGACCGTGTAGTATTTTATACGTAAGTAGTAAAACCTTAAAGTCACATCTTAAGTGCACAGGACGCCAGTGCAGGTGAGACAGTAAAAGTGTATACTTTATCCTGCACTACCATGAGCTAATGCAACAAAATGTCGTTCTTTTCTGTACTGTAAAGTTCAAATTTGAATGACAATAAAAAGGAAGTCTAAGTCTAAGTCTAATATATATAAATATATATACACTACCGTTCAAAAGTTTGGGGTCACCCAAACAATTTTGTGGAATAGCCTTCATTTCTAAGAACAAGAATAGACTGTCGAGTTTCATATGAAAGTTCTCTTTTTCTGGCCATTTTGAGCTTTTAATTGACCCCACAAATGTGATGCTCCAGAAACTTAATCTGCTCAAAGGAAGGTCAGTTTTGTAGCTTCTGTAACGAGCTAAACTGTTTTCAGATGTGTGAACATGATTGCACAAGGGTTTTCTAATCATCAATTAGCCTTCTGAGCCAATGAGCAAACACATTGTACCATTAGAACACTGGAGTGATAGTTGCTGGAAATGGGCCTCTATACACCTATGTAGATATTGCACCAAAAACCAGACATTTGCAGCTAGAATAGTCATTTACCACATTAGCAATGTATAGAGTGTATTTCTTTAAAGTTAAGACTAGTTTAAAGTTATCTTCATTGAAAAGTACAGTGCTTTTCCTTCAAAAATAAGGACATCAATGTGACCCCAAACTTTTGAACGGTAGTGTATATACACACACATATATATATATATATATATATATATATATATATATATATATATATATATATATATATATATATATATATATATATATATATACATATATATATATATATATATATATGTATATATATATATATATATATATATATATATATATATATATATATATATATATATATATATATATATATATATATATATATATATATATAAGGTATATACGGTATATATATATATATATATATATATATATATATATATATATATATATATATATATATATATATATATATATAAAGGTATATACGGTATATATATATATATATAAAGGTATATACGGTATATATATATATATATATATATATATATATATATATATATATATATATATATATATATATATATATATATAATGTATATAAAATTATATACAGTATAGGCGTAATATGATCAAACTTTCTTGTTATTGTCAAAAGTCTAGCAGCCGCATTTTGTACCCACTGTAATCTTTTAATGCTAGCCATAGGGAGACCCGAAAATAATACGTTACAGTAATCAAGACGAGACATAACGAACGCATGAATAATGATCTCAGCGTCGCTGAGAAACGGAACGAATTTTAGCGATATTACAGAGATGAAAGAAGACCGTTTTTGTAACACTCTTAATGTGTGACTCAAACGAGAGAGTTGGGTCGAAGATAATACCCAGATTCTTTACCGAGTCGCCTTGTGTAATTTTTTGGTCGTCAAATGACCCCCTATTAATAAATAGGTGTATAATTATTTAGTTGTCAAATGTTAAGGTGGTATTATTAAATAAGTTTATAATTGTTAGGTTGTCAAATGTTAAGGTGGTATTATTAAATATGTGTATATTTGTTTGGTTGTCAAACATTTATTTTACAAAAGAGAAGTGTAGGATACTTCTCTTATTGCCTTATTTGTATTTAATTTATTAAATGTATTTATATTATCATTTGGTGCAGCCGGGCCGGAGCAGGAGGGGATAGAAAGAGAGAAAAAGGAAGACAGAGGGGGAATTTGTGAGGACAAGAGGGGGATTAGACAGAGAGACAAAAACAACAATAACAGAACAACATCAGCAAATAGGATATGCACAAATATGATGGTAAAAGTGATAGAAAAAAAGCAGTTAGTGAAATAAATAATAATACAGGAATGACAATGAGCATTATTACACTACAAATGGATCAATACAAATACCAATAGAAATAGCGCTATTGATAATTAATAATACCAATAATTACCTCCATTATCAACAATACAGTTGTTTCAAATGCAACAATACATATATGTAATGATAATCTTAAATGCCAAGAAAGCAGACAAATGGAGGGGAAGAAAGAGAAGCCAACGATATTAACCTTGTAGATTGTTATAGTAACAATAAATTAAGCTTTGTCATTGTGCTGTGTGTTACCCAGTTTCCCGTAGGGCAACAACATTAATTTATGTTTGATGAAACGTGATGAGTGTATGTATGTATACGTACTTGTATATGTACAGTATGTGTATATGTATGTTTGTACAGTGAATGTATATGTGCAGTATGTGTATATGTATGTTTGTACAGTGAATGTATATGTACATGTATGTGTATATGTATGTTTGTACAGTGAATGTATATGTACAGTATGTGTATATGTATGTTTGTACAGTGAATGTATATGTGCAGTATGTGTATATGTATGTTTGTACAGTGAATGTATATGTGCAGTATGTGTATATGTATGCTTGTACAGTGAATGTATATGTGCAGTATGTGTATATGTATGTTTGTACAGTGAATGTATATGTACAGTATGTGTATATGTATGTTTGTACAGTGAATTTATATGTACATGTATGTGTATATGTATGTTTGTACAGTGAATGTATATGTACAGTATGTGTATATGTATGTTTGTACAGTGAATGTATATGTGCAGTATGTGTATATGTATGTTTGTACAGTGAATGTATATGTGCAGTATGTGTATATGTATGTTTGTACAGTGAATGTATATGTACAGTATGTAGGGCTGGGCGATATATCGATATACTTGATATATCGCGGGTTTGTCTCTGTGCGATATAGAAAATGACTATATCGTGATATTCGAGTATACATTGTCACACAGTTGCTTATAGCTGCTGGCATTACACTACATGCTTTTCCCAGTCTTTCTTGTCTCTGCTTCTCACAGAGACGTAAAACAAGCGCACCTTCTTACACACGTCACACGCTCCCGCGGAGCAGAGAGGTAGCGACATGGTAACGTCAGCTGTGATGCTAACAGGGCGGTACAGGTGGTAATATGAGAGAGAGAAGGTGCGAATCTGGTAACAAATGAAGAAAGAATTAATTCCCAAGAAAAACAGCACGGGATCCATCGTCTGGCGGTGGTTTGGCTTCAAACGGGAAGATGTTCAACATTTATGCGGCAAAAGCGTTGCTACAAAAAGTAGCAGCACTGCTAATGTAGCATCATTTGAAAAGTCACCCACTAGAGAATGAGGAGTGCTTGAAACTTCGCATGTCAACATCACCAACAAAATGCCGAAGCAACTATTTCCAGATCAACACCGTATGAAAAAAACTAGTCAACAGGAGATAACGTCCGCAGGAACCTACCACATAGCGAAGGACATACACTATTTGATTTCCTATTATGCAGCTCATTCTTATTTGACACTTATTGAAATATTTTGTGTGACATCATGCACAAAAGTGCACTTTATTAGTTTTAAACTATTGTAGTGGCGTTCTGTACAAGTGTCATCCATGTCTTTATGGACCTTGCTTTGTGCACTGGTGCACAGTCATGTTGGAAGAGGAAGGGGCCCGCTCCAAACTGTTCCCACAAGGTTGGGTGCGTGGAATGTTCCAAAATGTTTTGGTATCCCGGAGCATTCAAAGTTCCTTTCACTGGAACTAAGGGGCTAAGCCCAACTTCTGAAAAACAACCCCACAACATAATTCCTCCTCCACCAAATTTCAAACTCGGCACAATGCAGTCTGAAATGTAGCGTTCTCCTGGCAACCTCCAAACCCAGACTGGTCCATCAGATTGCCAGATGGAAAAACGTGATTAATCACTCCAGAGAAGATGTCTCCACTGCTCTAGAGTCCAGTGGTGACATGCTTTACACCACTGTAGCTTGGACTTGGTGATGTATGGCTTAGATGCAGCTGCTCGGCCATGGAAACCCATTCCATGAAGCTCTCTGCGTACTGTACGTGGGCTAATTGGAAGGTCACATGAAGTTTGGAGCTCTGTAGCAACTGACTGTGCAGAAAGTCGGCGACTTCTTTGCACTATGCGCTTCAGCATCCGCTGACCCCTCTCTGTCAGTTTATGTGGCCTACCACTTGGTGGCTGACTTGCTGTTGTTCCCAAACGTTAATTAAACGATACCTCTGAAAATAATTACATTTTCTTTAAAGTGAACAAAAGAAAAATCTTCCATTTGCAACTTTTTCCTCCTCCAAAAAAGGCTAAACCACAGTTTGTGAGGTGTGTTTAGTGCCAACAACACCTCAATCCTGACTAACTAGAGCAGGGGTGTCAAACGTATGGTTTGGTTGAGTTTGCATGGTATTAAAATGAGCTGTTATTTTTCAATGAAAGAAACTGTTGTTCTAAGTTTGTCCGCCGGATATTCGAAGAAGAACGCAAGCAATTTATCCTCCCAAGATGGTGTTGGTGCTCCACATAAAAAAGAAACAATAAAAGTAATCAAATCACAAGCATTTAAATTTAACAAGTAAACCATAAACAACAAATTATAGAATAAAATAATAAAAGACATTAATAAAACAGAATAAAACAACAAAAAGTAATCAATACAATAGAATAAAACAATAAAAGACACAGAGGACCACAAGACTCACGCCGATTTAAAAGCCAGAAAATAAAAGTGGGTTTTAAGAGGAGACTTTAAACATTCAACAGTGGGAGCCATTCTGACATGAACATTCCAAAGTTTAGGGCCGACAACAGAGTATAGAATAGAATAGAATGCCTTTTATTGTCACTATACACAGGGACAATGAGATTAAAAGCAACTCCAGTATCAGTGCGACAGTCTACAAATATGCAAAACAGAGGATGGAAAGAAAAGAAAAATAGTGCAAAAGGAGGTAAGGTGCACAGTCCAGTCCTGAGAATGAATGTTCTGAATGTGTTGTTTAAATATTATACTATATACTTATATACTGAAGCATTCAGACTGTGGGTGGAAAGTAAAAATTGCACACAGAGAGGTGCTAAACTATAAAATCAGTGCCTGTTAGAGTTCACCGTGGTTATGGCTTTAGGGAAAAAACTGTTCTTGAGTCTGTTTGTCTTAGACCTGATGACCCTGTAGCGCCTTCCTGAGGGCAGCAGGTCAAACAGGTCAAAGCCAGGGTGGGAGCTGTCCTTGATAATGTTGTGTAAATGTCTGTCAGGGAGGGGAGAAGGCAGCCGATGATCCGCTGTGCTGCCTTTACCACTCTCTGTAGCCTCTCCTTGTCTGCAACGGTGCAGCTGCCGTACCATGCTGTGATGCAGTATGTCAGCAGGCTCTCAATGGATGAGCGGTAGAAGGTCAGCAGCAGGTTGGAGTCCAGGTTGTACTTCTTGAGGACTCTCAGGAAGTGCAGCCGCTGCTGAGCCTTCTTTGTGATGGCAGTAGTGTTATCTGACCAGGAGATGTTGTCAGCGATAAGGACGCCAAGAGACCGGAAGGTGTAGACCCTCTCCACGCACTCACCCTTGATGTAGAGGGGGGCTAGGTCAGTGCTGTGTTTCCTGAAGTCGACGACGATCTCCTTGGTTTTCTTGGTGTTCAGAGCAAGGTTGTTCTCTGAGCACCAGTCTGCCAACTTCCGGACCTCCTCTCTGTAGGCTGCCTCGTCCCCCTTTGAGATGAGTCCGACCACCGTAGTGTCGTCCGCAAACTTCACCATGAGGTTGTTGTTGTGGGTCGGACTGCAGTCGTAGGTGTAGAGGCAGTACAGAAGAGGGCTCAGCACACAGCCCTGTGGGGAGCCGGTATTCAACATGCGGGTGGAGGAGAGGTGGGGGCCGAGTCGCACAGTCCGGGGCCGGTTGGAGAGAAAGTCCGTAATCCAGGCACAAGTGAGGGGGGGGCAGAGAGTGTCCAGTTTTGTAATGTAGGCCCCGTCTCCCCTAGTTTTAAGCCTCGTTTTAGGCCCCACAAGTTGGAACTGGTCCTCGGACCTCAACGCGCGAGCTGGAGCATAAATCTGAATGAGGTCTGTGATGTACTTTGGCGCCAGTCCATTCAAAGCTTTAAAAACAAACAGTACAATTTTAAAATCAATTCTAAAACAAACAGGAGACCAATGCAGAGAAGCAAGTACCGGGGTGATGTGCTCCCTGTTTTTGGTTCCCGTTAAAAGTGGTGCCGCAGAGTTCTGGACTAACTGTAAGTGAGGCATTTGGACTTATTCCAGTGTCAAGTGCACTACAGCAGTCCAGACCTGACGAGATGAAAGCCTGCATGACCTGTTAAAATTGTTTAAAAGATAACAAAATATGTCATCTTTGATAAAAACTTGATTTGTTTGTCAGGCATACATTTCTGTCAGTTAAGTTGTATTACACGCAAAATAAAGAGTCACAGGAAAAAGTTACATGAAAGCAAATCCTAAAATTAGAATAACTTCAGTTCAGTTTAAGTTTATTTCAAACATGCATACAAGACAATGTCATAAATCACATATTTCCAGTTGTTTCAATACAGCACGTCCGAAAAGGAGTAGGAAGAAGCAATGTATCCACCCATCCATCCATCTCTACCGCTTGTCCCTCTTGGGGTGACGGGGGGGGCTGGAGCCTATCCCAGCTGCACGCGATATATCAAATTTAAAAACATTTCTACAACATTCTCTATACCAGTGTTTTTCAACCACTGTGCCACCGCACACTAGTGTACCGCGAGATATTGTTTGGTGTGCCGTGGGAAATTATGTTAAAAATATTTTTTTGCAAACCAGTAATTATTGTCCGTGCTGTCAAGAGCTCGGCAGAGTAACCGTGTAATACTCTTCCATATCAGTAGGTGGCAGCAGGTAGCTAATTGCTTTGTAGATGTCGGAAACAGCGGGAGGCAGCGTGCAGGTAAAAAGGTATCTAATGCTTAAACCAAAAATAAACAAAAGGCATTGAAGCTTAGGGATGGCTATGCAAAACGAAGCTAAAACTAAACTGGCTGCAAAGTAAACAAAAACAGAATGCTGGACGACAGCAAAGACTTCCAGCGCGTGGAGCAGACGGCGTCCACAAAGTACATCCATACATAACATGACAATCAACAACAAAATAGGAGCGCAAGACAAGAACTAAAACACTACACACAGGAATACACCAAAAAACTCCAAATAAGTCATGGCGTGATGTGACAGGTCGTGACAGTACACCTACTTTGAGACAAGAGCTATATTGATGCATGGTTGGTTATGGTTTGAATTCATACCCAACAATTGCGAGAACAACTTTTTACTGTCAATATCAGCTGCTGAGTTAAATTTTTTTATGTTTTCTGCTGGTGGTGTGCCTACGAATTTTGTCAATGAAAAAAAGTTGCCTCTGCTCAGAAAAAGTTGAAAAACACTGCTCTATACAGAGCATGCTGCCCAACAAACATATTTAATACAAAAACACTACTTTGTACAAAGGACTATCAGGGCATTGCTAAAAAAGAAAACACCACAATAACAAAAAGAGGACATAAGTCGTATTAAAGATGTGTTGTAATCAGGTTAGCAGTGGCAGTGCACTTTTTTGTCGTCTACTTTGACATGAATGTGATTAGAGCCCCCTAGTGGAAGGTGGGGTGTGTTGCTAATGCATTCAAGTGGACAAGAGCACCTGTTAATTAAGTGTTATTCCACGCTGAAAAGTCAACTCATTAATGTTCACGCTAAAGTGCAACCTTCAACGTATTGAAAGTTTGCAAGTGTGAGTGCATCAATATGGATCAAGTGTCTAATTAAAACTAAGGTGGTATTTATGTAGCTGGATACACAAAAAACATGACACGTTATACACAATCATGAATCCTATCTATTTTCAGACTTCAAATTAAAAGTTTGACTTCCTGTCAAGCGAGCATGCAGCAGTCAGCATTAATGGAAAACAATACTAGAGCCCCCTTACCCATTTATGTTTTCACAAGCCCCTCTCCCCCGACCTTCTAACAAATACCTACACGCACACACACACACACACACACACACACACACGCACACGTTGTATCGGAACGTGTGGCGGGTGAGCGTGACAAATTTGTCTCCACTTTGTGTTGCTTTGACAAGACGGAGCTGGCGCTTCATGGCCGACTGACTTTGTGTGATTAAAGAGACGACAAGCAAAACCATCTGCTTGTCACATCCATCTGTCATCGGCCGGCGCTTGCCATCAGCTGCTCATCACTCAAAAACAACAGCAAATCACGGGGAGGAGGGAGGAAAGAAAGAAGAAGGCTCGGAGCTGCAGAGACTAGCTGCAGCAAGAATGTGAGAGTTATCTACCCGCATGTTATGCGTACAGGGGAAGAAGACGGCACAGACAGCAGGGACGTCGTCTTAGCTCTATGTATTAATATATATATTTACAAAAGTATGGAGTGTGAAACTAATCTATGTGTAGAGATTAACTGAAGAGTGTTGAGCGAGGTGCGGAAGTCCAAGAAGGGCAAGGCAGGCTCGAAGGTCCAGAGACAGGCAGGAAGTTGGGAGCAATAGCGAGGCGTCAAAATCCGTGTCCAGGCGGGAGGTCGAGATCCAAGAGGCAGCCAGGGAACCAGAGGGAATACGGGGAGACGAGACACACAGCTCGTGATGCGGGAACGTAGGAATGCTGCTGGATCAACAAGGGACACGAGACAAATGAACACAGAGGGGGAGAAACACAGAGAGAGAGAGTGTGCATAGAGCTAGAGATATTCGGCTTACTGTACTGGAACAGGTCGCTACGTTTTGGCCCGGAAGGCAGGTTTGCACTGGCTTAAGAAGGCAGGTCTTCTCATCAGCTTCAGGTGTGCAGATTGCTTGGAGGTGCGCCCAGCGCAGCGTACAGATGAATGCGCACTGAGGTGTGCCCGGGCCGTGACACCGCAGATGTCAAGCTGAATGTGGGACCACCGTGCTGATGGCCATTGCAGAGGCTGCAGAGGTGGAGACAGGGGTGGGTCCCTCTTTCCACGTGCCCTCGGAGGCACAATGCGCAGTCCTTTCCCAGAGCCTCCAGGGGCCGTACTTATCAAGCTTCTTAGAGTGCCATTTTACACTTAAGTCCTGAGAATTTGCGAAATTTAGTCCTACTCTCAAACTTGAGAATAAAAGCTATTTATCAACTTTCTTAAGTCTAAGAATCACTCCTACTCTCCACGATACTTAAGAGACCTTCAGAGGTGTCTTAAGTGGTTAGGAGTTGCCAGCAGGGGATGGCACTGAGGCGAGAGAGACGTGCGCGAACGTTCAGGGAGCGGAACGATGTCCTGGATTTGTTTGATGACGAGCAGCTGATCAAACGGTATCGTTTAGACAGAGCGGGTATTATTTTTGTCACAGATTTAATACTTTTCGATTCCTTGTTGATTTCTGCATGTGGCTGCAGTGGGCTAGTATATATAGAGCCACCCACACCAGTTTCAAATTAGTTGCCTAATTAATGAATTGGAAAGAAAATTTTATGAGAGTAGCGTATGTGTGTGGCCGTGAGGTGAGTGACGTCAGTGAGTGTGTGGGCGAGAGAAGAGAGGGCGCGGTAGCGTGAGTGCCGGCGGGGACTAGTTTTTTTTGTACTATTTTGTAGTTTATTGTCAAAATATACACTCCCATTGTCCACTTAAATATTTCCAAGATATTTCTTTATTCTTGGACAACGGATTCCCTTCCGTGATTGGTCATTTCTATGGACACAGAAATGACGTCACCTAAAATTCCGTTTACGGCACATAGTAATGTCGTAATTCAGCTCTGAGTGTGACACTTAAGATTCAGTCCTACACTTCGCTGAAAGTGTGAGTAAGACGCTTGATAACTAACTTTTAAGTGCAGCTTTCAGCGAAGAACTTATTTACTCTTAAGTCAACTCTTAGCAGACTTCTTAGGAGTAATTCTAAGAAGCTTGATAAGTACGGCCCCAGGTCTCTATCGATGCCTTGCCAGCAGACCAGACCCCTAGAGCGATGCTTGACCTAGACGATGCCCATATGGCCCTCGTGCAACATGGCCAGGACTGGTGCCCTCAAAGGCGCAGGCAATCACAGTGCACAGCCCCGTACCACACAGACATCATTTCAACAGGAGATGCCGTCTTTGAAATGAGAGAAAGGTGCTAGGTCCTCTGGAAGCTTGGCTTTCTTTTTGGATGAACACACGTGTGTGTGAACACAAAGTCCAGTGCAGACGCCACTTGGAGATCCTGCAGGGAAACAGCTGCTTGAGGATCAGCTCCGGCTCCAATGAGTCATGAGTATTGTTTGACACGGTGCTGGTTGTGCTCTGGAGACCAAGTCCACCACAACATTATTCCTTCATCATGTAAACTGTGTGGTGAAGGTATACGCATGCAGTCTGTGGGAACACCTGTAGAGGCACAGCGGCTTGTGACCTCAGCCGGTCGTCGTCCGTAGGGCTGTGAGGGCCTGGTGGTCTGTCCGCAGCGTCAACTGTCGCTGATAGAGGTACATGTGCCACTTCTCTCAGGCCCAGAAATATGGAAGTGCCTCCCTCTACCCCACCGAATACATTTGCTTTTTTAGCCCTTGACGCAAACGCCACTGGACACTCAGTCGCCTGCTGCAGTTGAGACAGGACAGCACCGACTGCAGCGTTGGAGGAATTACAGATCACAAACATAGGGCACTTTAAATCAAAGTGGGCCAGCACATGAGAAGAGGTGAGCTGTGACTTAGCTGGCGGACAGCAGCTAAGCATGCGTGTGTCCAGTTCCAGGGGGCATCCTGTTTGATGAGAGCGTGAAGCGGTTTCAGAATAGCGGGGAAGGAAGCGCAGGTAAAAGGCGGTCATGCCCAGGAAGGCTGAGAGTTGTGCGCAGGACAAACTCGATGGCGTGTGCAGCAAAGACACACTTTTCACCGTTCAAGGTACATTGTGGTGTGCGAGAACCTGGAGTATCTTGGAGAGGCGGTCGTCGTGCATGGCAAGCGATTCACTGTGCACCACAATGTTGTCTAAGTACACCACACCTGGGATGCCTGTATAGATGGTGAACATCATTTTTTGAAAACAGCTGGGGAGAGAGCATGTGTGTGTATTGGAGCACGCCCATATTGGTCACAAAAGCTGTGAGCTTGCGGATGCCGGCAAGTAGCCTTGGCCGAGGTCCAACCTGGAGAAGACTGTAGCGCCGTGGAACTTAGCAGACAGCTCCTCTGACGTTAGAAAAGGGTGTTTGCCAAGGATGACAGCACAGTTTGCCTGCCAGAGGTCGATACAGGCATGCAGGTCACCATCTTTCTTTCTCGCCACCACCAAGTTAGAGATCCAGGGCGAGGCGTTGAGTTGCTTAATGATGCCTGCGTCTAGCGCCTTCTGCAGCTCCGCCATGATGTCATCACATAAGGTAAGGGGAAGAAGGCGTAGAGGTTGAATGACACGGGACACAGCCGGGTCGATGAGCAGCTGATGGTTGAAAGCAGTGATGTGGCCCAACCCGGTGAAGAGAAACGGCTGGCCGGTATGGTGGAGCCTGTATTGTCTGTAATAGAGAAGCCCAGAGCGCAGAAGAGGTCAAAGCCCAGGTGGTTAGCAACATGTTGAGATACTTGGAAGGTGAATGCAAAGGGGGCTCTGGAGCCATAGTGCACAGAGAAGGGGGCAGTGCCCACCATACACATTATAGTATGTCTATAGCCGCACAGCTCTTCTGCTCCTGCTTTAGACTGTTAGAGAAAGAGTAATCTGACTCCCGATTCATTTAGAGGTGACTTGGAGGCAGCATCAACGGCAGGCACACACCGCCCAGCTCAACAGAACACCTCTTGAACGGCAGGAGCCTATCGAGTGGATGGTGGTGGAGTTTGGCACTTAGGACGGGCTGTGTCAGGAATTAGCAGAGACGGGGGCATTTTACCACAGCACTAGCATCTCTGTTCTGTGACTGTATGATTGAAGATTTGCCTACAAGCTAATGACTGGCTACCCAACACCACGAACCGACCCAGCTACTTTCCATCACTTGACGCTTACCAGATTGCCCTCGCGACAGATGTTCAGGCTTTCCCGACTGTCGCCATTTTGCATGATTCAGTTTACATAACGCTGGCTTGAGTGACTGCCCCTGCCAACACCTCCCCACTTTTAACTATGGCAGTGTTTTGCAACCCTTTTTGAGCCAAGGCACATGTTTTTCATTAAAAATGAAACTCAGCAGCTGATATTGACAGTAAAAAGTTGTTCTCGCACTTGTTGGATATGACTTTAAACCATAACAGACCATGCATCAATATAGCTCTTGTCTCAAAGTAGGTGTGCTGTCATGACCTGTCACATCACGCCGTGACTTATTTGGAGTTTTTTGCTGTTTTCCTGTGTGTAGTGTTTTAGTTCCTGTCTTGCGCTCCTACAATATTTTGGTGGGTTTTCCTGTTTTGTTGGTGTTTTCCCGTAGCAGTTTCATGTCTTCCTTTGAGCGCTATTCCCCGCACCTTTTTTGTTTTGGCAATCAAGACTATTTAAGTTGTGCGGACATTGTTGATTGTCATGTCATGTTCGGATGTACTTTGTGAACGCTGTATCTGCTCCACACGCTGTAAGTCTTTGCTGTCGTCCAGCATTCTGTTTTTGTTTACTTTGCAGCCAGTTCAGTTTTAGTTTTGTTTTGCATAGCCTTCCCTAAGCTTCAATACCTTTGCTTAGAGGCACTCAGCTTTTGTTTATTTTTGGCTTAAGCATTAAACACCTTTGTGGATGTTGCCCTCTAGTGGGTTCCTCTGACCCCCACACACTGTCACGAGAGCCCGGATCATAAAATAGTGTAAGTGTTTTGCTTTCCAGCAAAATGTCTTTTGCGTCTGTCTCTCTCTCTCTCTGGCTCCCACTCCAGCTCCAACCACTTGTCTCATACCGGTTGCTGCTAATAAAGGCGACAGGTGATTAGATAACAAGGCCCACCTGGGCCATCTACTCACCTGTCGATGTCTTCGAGGCCAGTCCTGGCACACCCCGTTCTGCGGCAGGCCCGCAGGCCACGCCCCCCACCACAACCTTTTTACCTGCCTCCCGCTGTTGTCTGCATATTGGGATCACGACAAACCATCTACAAAGCAATTAGCTACCTGCTGCCACCTACTGATATGGAAGACTATTACACGGTTACTCTGCCAAGCTCTAGACAGCACCGACACTCAACACGGCACATTATTTGCGGATAATAATTACTGGTTTGTAAACATTTTTTTTAACCCAATTAGGGGAATCTACTTAATCTACCACGACACACCAGACTGTATCTCACTAGTGTGCCGCAGCACAGTGGTTGAAAAACACTTAACTATGGTACCGGCCCACCGGCGAGGTGGGACAGAGCCAAGGTCTAACTGGGAAAATTCCACCTTGGACGTCAGCTACCTCAAAAATCGTATTATTGTACCCTTTAAAAGCAATAGTGTTCTTGTTGTTGGTCCCTAAAGAATCGCTCTATAAAGTTGAATGTGTTGACTCCACAATGACTCGTGCATTTTTTCCTGAAATAGCTGAGTGGTGTTATGTTGTTAGTCACGTTTCCTTCATCTGTGATTTTGCTCGTTCCTTGCAATCCCCTCTGCTTCTTAGATAAAGACACAGTCAGCAAGGAGGCCTTTGGGACTTTGTGGGAAAATCAAGCCTCATCTTTCATTTTCAAATCCTGGCCATGTTCCCTCTTTTCTCTCTTTTTCCTTGCAGCCACATTCCCTTAGTTTTTTTTTCTCCTCACACCAACTATCTTCCAGGGATTATCGATTTTGCGTAGGCTGTGATGGAGTCTGGCGAGGTATAATGTGGGCCCGAAGGTGTCTTCTCAATGGAGAGCATCATGACTTATGGACTAACTATACGCTATCCAACATCACACACACACACACACACACACACACACACACACACACACACACACACACAATGCAAACTGCTCCTGTGTGGAGACAAAGGATGTGCACATTGATCACATTGCTGAAATAGCATCGTGTCACTGGAGAAATAACCCCAAGGTGTCATTTCATCATTTGTTCTTTTGTTTTTTTTTTTGTTTTGTTTTGGATAGTCATTTTAAAGTTTTAAGATGCCGGGCATCGTCTAAATTGGTCACACTCGGAAAAAAATGAAAATATAAATAATATGTTCCATATTTCCTTTCTTCTTTTTCGAATAAAGGTTGCAAAAGCAGCCACGTACAAACAAGCCGTGCACAAAATGTTAACCCTTGACACTCTCTGTGAAGTCCAGGGGCCGTACTTATCAAGCTTCTTAGAATTACTCCTAAGAAGTCTGCTAAGAGTTGACTTAAGAGTAAATAAATTCTTCGCTGAAAGCTGCACTTAAAAGTTAGTTATCAAGCGTCTTACTCAGACTTTCAGCGAAGTGTAGGACTGAATCTTAAGTGTCACACTCAGAGCTGAATTACGACATTACTATGTGCCGTAAACGGAATTTTAGGTGACGTAATTTCTGTGTCCATAGAAATGACCAATCACGGAAGGGAATCCGTTGTCTAAGAATAAAGAAATATCTTGGAAATATTTAAGTGGACAATGGGAGTGTATATTTTGACAATAAACTACAAAATAATACAAAACAAACTAGTCCCCGTCGGCACTCACGCTACCGCTCCCTCTCTTCTATCGCCCACACACTCACTGACGTCACTCACCTCACGGCCACACACATACGCTACTGTCATAACATTTTCTTTCCAATTCATTAATTAGGCAACTAATTTGAAACTGGTGTGGGTGGCTCTATATATACTAGCCCACTGCAGACACATGCAGAAATCAACAAGGAATCGAAAAGTATTAAATCTGTGACAAAAATAATATCCGCTCTGTCTAAAACGATACCGTTTGATCAGCTGCTCGTCATCAAAAAAAACGAAAAACATTGTTCCGTTCCCTGAACGTTCGCGCACGTCTCTCTCGCCTCAGTGCCATCCCCTGCTGGCAACTCCTAACCACTTAAGACACCTCTGAAGGTCTCTTAAATATCGTGGAGAGTAGGAGTGATTCTTAGACTTAAGAAAGTTGATAAAAACCTTTTATTCTTAAGTTTGAGAGTTGGACTAAATTTCGCAAATTCTCAGGACTTAAGTGTAAAATGGCACTCTAAGAAGCTTGATAAGTACGGCCCCAGATTTTTTTTCTGCAGCTTTTGCAATATTAAACTAGAGAGACCACTGAACGTGAGGTTCCGCTTTGAACTGCAATTTAAAATTTCATATCTGAAAAAATGATTCATATTAATCAAAGAATATTGATGTATTCTTTCTGGCATACTAATAGATAACTGTAATGTTTGTTTTTTTTTTCATTATTTTTATGATATTTTTTCTGTTTGTGGTGTACAAATTACGGAAGAAACTGGATGACGCATACAATAATATTGTGTTCGCTTTAATGTCAATCCAATCATTCAGTAAATAAATAAAGGGTTAAATTGTGTTAAATGTGGAATAATTTGGCGTGTACTCACTAATCTTACTACAATTATTTTTTTGTATTAACTTTATGCATATAACCATACTATCGATTGAAAATAGTCCTTCATTTTCCAATCTGACTTATTATTTTCCTCTGGCTCTCAACTGGGAGCCCACCGGCACTCATCGAGGGCGGACGCTCCCCTTCCCTCTCCCTTATCTCTCCTGCTTGCTTCTTTGTCTTGTCTTAACTTTCTTGTTGCCTCTTTTAGCACTGCTCTCCAAATCTAAACATTGGAACTATTTAACTGGCCTCAATGAAATTGACAAGATGTTGGGTTTGGGGGAACCTGCTCGTCGTGACGGAGCGGTTGTTGCTGGACACACCACGGACTCTTGGGAGAAGAAGGAGTGCCGCGTGCCTGGCGACACTTCCAGTCGTAGACGTGAAGATATCCACCTATTGGGAATTCTGACAACAGGACATCTGCTGATTGGAGTAAGCTTTGCTCTGGTTTGGCGACAAATTGGAAGTTGCTGGCAGTCTTCAAAGTACCCCAAAGCTGCCACAAATTATTGGAGGATGCGGGAAGAACTGTGGACACTCTTAGTGATTTGGATAACATCGGACTGTCTGCCCTGCAGGATGAATTTGAGGACCAGTCATAGACAATTTAGAGTGAAAAGCTAATTTCATTTTCACTCGCATACAAAACATTCTAACTTGGATTGTTTCCCTGGCTTAAAGACCTTCCCGAAAGACAGTGTGGCAAGGACACAACAAACTCCCTTCTTGTCTCTCATGGACACACACCTGTTGTTGTTGACTTTGGACTGACTGGCAAGAACACCAAGGCCGCGGAACAGAGACACGTGGCAGGCTTACACACACACATGCATCCACAAAAATATACGCCACACACATATACCCCACCCACCTTCCAACGCCCTTGACGCAAATCCCCTAGGGGGGATGGACGGATGGGCAGCGCCTGAAGAGCTGCAGCCTGCCACTGTAGCGCCCACTCCCTCCCCTCTGTTGCAAGTCTCAAGATGTATGTTGTAATATGTATATGTGCTTGCTATAGAGTTTTTTTCCTACTCCAGACTGGGCCCCCTTAGGAGCCTAGTCTAGATTGTATTTTTTTTTACTCATCCTCCCACAGTGTTTACCTTTTTCCCATCTTTTACGGGGCGCCTTGTGGCGACACATCAGCGTTCCTGTTCTGTAACCCTGTACACTGTTTGTTTGTCTAATCTTGAACGGGTTTGTGCTGAAAACAAAGTTTCGTTGTACTTGTGCAATGACAATAAAGACCTACCTACCTACCTACCTACCTACCGAAGGCTGTCCGTCATGATGGATGGGTGGGCAGAGCTGTGGGAGCTCAGACTTTGACAATCTCGGTATTGAATTGTAAATTTGATAACATCTCGGAGAAGGTGTCCACTCTGCAAGACAAAATGACAATCAATTTGAGAGCCAGAACAGACAACCATAGCCGAAACATTCCTTACTTACAATTCAACCCCCTCTGCAATGGACTTGGCTAGACCATGCTCTTAACGCCCGAGCAAGACCATTGCAGCAAAAGAAGCACTGAAAATCCCTTCCTCCCTTCTTCAGAAACACCTGGGATGTTGGCGCTGTCCGAGCGTAGCGACCTCCAAGCTTTTAATAATAATAATAATGAATTAGATTTTATATCGCGCTTTTCTATTATTAGATACTCAAAGCGCTCACAGAGAAGTGGGAACCCATCATTCATTCACACCTGGTGGTGGTAAGCTACTTTCGTAGCCACAGCTGCCCTGGGGTAGACTGACGGAAGCGAGGCTGCCAGTTTGCGCCTACGGCTCCTCCGACCACCACCTATCATTCATTCATCATTCATTCACCGGGGGCAAGGGGGAAGTGTCCTGCCCGAGGACACAACGGCAGTGATTTGGATGTCAAGAGGCGGGGAGCGAACCTGCAACCCTCAGGTTTCTGGCAAGGCCGCTCTACCCACTACGCCATACCGCCCCCTTTTAGACAGAACACAATGGACTACTACACACATACCCCCACCCAACACCTCTACATCCCGCAGTATGATGGCTTACGGAGCAGCGCCCTGGTGGCTGCAGCTTTGGACCGGATTCAACCCCCTCTCTCTGAACATGTGTGCTATTGTTGTTCAAGTTTTATTTTTCTTGGTTTCAAACTGATGCTTAGTTAGGTTGTTTTTTTTTTCCCCTCTAGCTACCTCCATGTTGACCTTTTTCCTACCCTTTTTTTACGAGGTGCCGCCACAGTGTTGACTCATCAGTCTTCATGTTCTGTCTATTCTTAGACAACATTGTACTGAAAATAAAATTCAGCTGTACTTTTTGAGTGCAACGACAACAAAGTTCCATTATTCAATGTACACGTGCCTATGCTAGGCTAGGCTAGGCTAGGCTAGGCAGCAAACACTATCTCACTGTTGTATTTGTCCAACAATAAGGTACATTAAATGTTGTCCTTTTGTTTTAAAATGGGAACTAATAATGAAGTATTGATTAGAAAACATACGTTTTTCAGGTTGTCCTCCAATAGGTTGCGCACTTTTTATTTTTTGTTATTTTTTTATTGAACAACAAACATACAGTCGTGGTCAAAAGTTGACATCCACTTGTAAAGAACATAATGTCATGGCTGTCTCGAGTTTCCAATCATCTCTACAACTCTTATTTTTTTGTGATAGAGTGATTGGAGCACATACTTGTTGGTCACAAAAAATATTCATGAAGTTTGGTTCTTTTATGAATTTATTATGGGTCTACTGAAAATGTGACCAAATCTGCTGGGTCAAAAGTATACATACAGCAATGTTAATATTTGCTTACATGTCCCTTGGCAAGTTTCACTGCAATAAGGCACTTTTGGTAGCTTCTGCTTGAATTTTTGACCACTCCTTTTGACAAAATTGGTGCAGTTCAGCTAAATGTGTTGGTTTTCCTGACATGGACTTGTTTCTTCAGCATTGTCCACACGTTTAAGTCAGGACTTTGGGAAGGCCAAAGCTGCTTCCATGAAATGCTCAGCCATTCACAAAAAAAGGATGGGGCGAGGGTCACCACTTTTTCAACAAATGCGTGAGCAAATTGTCCAACAGTTTAAGAACAACATTTCTCAACCAGCTATTGCAAGGAATTTAGGGATTTCACCATCTATGGTCCGTAATATCATCAAAAGGTTCGGAGAATCTGGAGAAATCAATGCAAGTAAGCAGCAATGTCCGTGACCTTGGATCGCTCAGGCGGTACTGCATCAAAAAGCGACATCAGTGTGTAAAGGATATCACCACATGGGCTCAGGAACACTTCAGAAACCCACTGTCAGTAACTACAGTTGGTCGCTACATCTGTAAGTGCAAGTTAAAACTCTCCTATGCAAAGCAAAGCCATTTATCAACAACACCCAGAAACACAGCTGGCTTCGCTGGGCCCGAGCTCATCTAAGATGGACTGATGCAAAGTGGAAAAGTGTTCTGTGGTCTGACGAGTCCACATTTCAAATTGTTTTTGGAAACTGTGGACGTCGTGTCCTCCGGACCAAAGAGGAAAAGAACCATCCGGATTGTTCTAGGCGCAAAGTTGAAAAGCCAGCATGTGTGATGGTATGGGGGTGTATTAGTGCCCAAGACATGGGTAACTTACACATCTGTGAAGGCACCATTAATGCTGAAAGGTACATACAGGTTTTGGAGCAACATAAGTTGCCATCCAAGCAACATTACCATGGACGCCCCTGCTTATTTCAGCAAGACAATGCCAAGCCACGTGTTACAACAGTGTGGCTTCATAGTAAAATCGTGTGGGTACTAGACTGGCCTGCCTGTAGTCCAGACCTGTCTCCCATTGAAAATGTGTGGCACATTATGAAGCCTAAAATAGCAGAAGGGAGACCCCCGGACTGTTGAACAACTTAAGCTGTACATCAAGCAAGAATGGGAAAGAATTCCACTTCAAAAATGTGTCTCCTCAGTTACCAAACGTTTACAGAGAGTTGTTAAAAGGAAAGGCCATGTAACACAGTAAAGTCAGGCATGTGCAGTACCGGCTCCTCGCAGAGTGCTGTTTCACCTTCTCGAACACCCGCTGGCACTGCTCCGTCCACTGGACCATATCTTCTTTTCTTATATAATGACATTTCTTTTTCCAAATAAATGTAAAGTTGATATCATGAACAGTTTTAACAATCTCGGTTGTAGCAGGCAGGGAACAAGCCGGGTAGATAAGTCTGGATATGCTATCCATTTTAGTCAGCAAAATTCTTCCAAATATGGGTAAGACCCGCTGAAGCCACCCGTTAGAATTGATTTGGTTTAGGCTAATGCAACAAAATTTCTGTCTTATCCGTACTGTAAAGTTCAAATTTGAATGACAATAAAAGGAAGTCTGTCTAAAGACATGGATGACAGAGTCTGGTGTGGATGAACTTGACTGGCCTGCAGTGTGTGACCTCACCAATGGGCTTTTGGAAGAATGGTGGAAAATTCCTATAAACACACTCCGCAACCTTGTGGACAGCCTTCCCAGAAGAGTTGAAGCTGTAATAGCTGCAAAAGGTGGACCCACATCATATTGAACCCTATGGGTTAGAAATGGGATGGCACTTCAAGTTCATATGTGAGTCAAGGCAGGTGGCCAAATACTTTTGGCAATATAGTGTTTGTTTTTTTTATTAAAAATTTTAAAAAAAAGAGCTAAAAACAGATATTCTATATATTTAAAGACAAAATTGTGTGTCATAGGTCAGTGGTCCCCAACCACCGTGCCGCGGCCCGGTACCGGTCCGTGGACCGATTGGTACCGGGCCGCACAAGAAATAAAAAATAAAAAAAAAATATATATATTTTTTTTTTGTTATTAAATCAACATAAAAAACACAATATATACATTAGAAATCAATATAGATCAATACAGTCTGCAGGGTTACAGTCCGTAAGCACACATGATTGTCTGTGGGACAAATTTTCAAGCGTTGACCGGTCCGCAGCTACAAAAAGGTCGGGGACCACTGTTATAGGTGACTTAGTATATTATTATCAAATATTAGTTTAAAATGTAAGCTTTTTCTCATTATATTCAAATTGTTTGCTCTTTTTTCTTAAGTTTTCACTCTTGTTGTTTTTTCCAACAGCCAACAAAACTCGGTGTTTGGACACACTTGGGACACGCCTGGTTTAGGCTAATGCAACGAAATGTCGGTCTTATCTGTACTGTAAAGTTCAAATTTGAATGCCAATAAAAGGAAGTCTGTCTAAAGACATGGATGACAGAGTCTGGTGTGGATAAACTTGACTGGCCTGCACAGAGTCCTGACCTGAACCCGATAGAACACCTTTGGGATGAATTAGAACGGAGACTTTTGGCAATATAGTGTATGTCACCTCATCATTCACTTTGATATTGTGCAATTGGACAATCATGCAAGGTGAGGACTTCACACTTGTCCCGTGTTTAAGTCGAGTCCGGAAACTTTAGAAAACGGATGAATAGTTTGTTGGGCCAAAGAGATTTGATGATGATTTTTCCAAAAAAGTGTGGAGTCGTCAGCCACTTGACTTTTCAATATCTCATTTCCCATCACTTGAATGCCTGCTATAAAAGAGTTCTTCATGAAAATAGCTAACTGTTACGTCCACCGGGGGGAAGGAGACGACACAACGACAGGAAGAGGGGGGGTCGAGGATCGAGGGAAGCCGTCCAAAATCCGGAGGGAAGTCCAATGAAGCGAGGCGCACAGCTCGATCAATGGAGATGGAAGGAATACCGCGGGGAACACAGAGGACATGTAAGACATGGGCACAGAGAGCAGGTTAACGTGATTAACGTGGACCATAGGATGAACAAATACACTACGGTACTTAAACAAGTTGAAAAACTTATTCGGGTGTTACCATTTAGTGGTCAATTGTACGGAATATGTACTGTACTGTGCAATCTACTAATAAAAGTTTCAATCCCAAAAAAAAAAGGTACGAGGAGGGAAGCCAGAGACGGGATGCTTACTACTAAGAGTGAACTACGTTCCGGCACTGGATCTTCGGGATCCGCTGTTCCTTATAGCGTCGGCCCTCATCAGATCCAGGTGCGCTGATTGTAGATTGCCCGCAGCCGTGCCTTCGCGTGGCCGCCATGCGGGAAGAGCGAGCAGGGGCGTGTCCCGCGACCACACTATTAATATCGGTGTGCAACATTTGAATTGTGGCAACACATTTGTGTCCAAATCCAAAAATGTTTCAAAGTGTGTAGAATGAATGGACGTTCAGGTCTTAAAGTTCTCAAGTGGGGATTTAAAGTGATGAATAAGAATCGCGATTTGGATATGAATCTACTTTTTTTTGTGCACCCCTAACAGAGAATACACTAAATGAAGGCCTGTGTAATTGATTAAAAGGCATTTATCGTTTTCACGCCTTCCTCCCACCCCCCTGGGACACACACACACACACACACACACACACACACACACACACACACATACACACACATACACACACACACTTTCTCCTGCAGCATCCTACTTGGCCCTAAAGGCAAACACTGTAATTGCCGAATGCTATTAGCATTGGCCCCAGAGTTAGCAAATAAATAATAGTAATGATGATGATCCCTCATCTTGTCACTGGGGCACTCCCCTGGGGGGTCTCGCTGGTGCAGATGGAGGAGGGAGGGGTCTCTCTCTCTTGGCCTAATTGGTTCGACCCTGCAGGCTTCTCTCTAGCCATTTTGCCTCGAAACTTAAACTATAGAACCTCACCCTGTGTGTGCGTGCGTGCGTGCGTGTTCTTGTATTTCTACCCTTTCTTGAGACATCAACAAGGAAAAGTAGCTTCCATTTGAGGAGGTGTGAACAAGTTAGGACATAAATCATGGTCCCAATAACATTGCATCTAATAGAGAGCCAAATATGAGAGTCCGTGAACATTGCTCCAAAGTCAGGATTTTTTGTTGATTTAATGTGCATACAAAGGTAAACACTGACAGGTGCAAAGGCAGCAATATATGATAAAACAAGATGGCAGCTAAAGAAGGACTTCCCTATTCATCCCCGAAAAAAGCCGCCAGGTGAACAGCTGATTTTACGACTTCCGGTGCTGACGTAAGACAACCCATATGTGACCATAGGATGAACAAATACACTACGGTACTAAGACTATAGTGGCCGTTAACAGTTAGCTTCTACAGCTGGGTTGCCCAAAGTGCGGCACAGGGGCCATCTGTGGTCCGTGACTCCTTTGTCATCGACCTTAAGCACGTTACAGAAAACAAAAAATGTTGATCTCTTTTGCACCCCTGGTGGTGAAATCTATCAAAACAAGGGTGGTCCCAAAAAGGAAGGATTTTTCAAATTGACTGTGTGTCGGTTTTAAAAGTGCTCCCCCTCTGGTCAACATATGAAATAACAAGTGTATGTAAGAAATTGAAATGCACCCCCTTTGGCTAAAATGTATACAAAAAAATAAAAAATGTATATGTATATAAAGACATACTGTAATAACTTTGAAGGCCTACTGAAATGAAATGTTCTTATTTAAACGGGGATATCAGATCCATTCTATGTGTCATACTTGATCATTTCGCGACATTGCCATATTTTTGCTGAAAGGATTTAGTAGAGAACATCGACGATAAAGTTCGCAACTTTTGGTCGCTGATAAAAAAGCCTTGCCTGTACCGGAAGTAGCGTGACGTCACAGGTTGTGGAGCTCCTCACATCTGTACATTTACAATCATGGCCACAAGCAGCGAGAGCGATTCGGACCGAGAAAGCGACGATTTCCCCATTAATTTGAGCAAGGGTGAAAGATTTGTGGATGAGGAAAGTGAGAGTGAAGGATTAGAGGGCAGTGGAAGCGATTCAGATAGGGAAGATGCTGTGAGAGGCGGGTGGGACCTGATATTCAGCTGGGAATGACTAACAGTAAATAAACACAAGACATATATATACTCTATTAGCCACAACACAACCAGGCTTATATTTAATATGCCACAAATTAATCCCGCATAACAAACACCTCCCCCCTCCTGTCCATATAACCCACCAATACAACTCAAACACCTGCACAACACACTCAATCCCACAGCCCAAAGTACCGTTCACCTCCGTAAAGTTCATACAGCTCATATATTTCCCCAAAGTTACGTACGTGATATGCACATAGTGGCACGCACGGACGGGCACACGATCAAATGTTTGGAAGCCAAAGCTGCGTACTCACGGTACCGCGTATCCAACTCAAAGTCCTCCTGGTTGTGTTGCTGCAGCCGGCCGCTAATACACCGCTTCCCACCTACAGCTTTCTTCTTTGCTGTCTTCATTGTTCATTAAACAAATTGCAAAAGATTCACCAACACAGATGTCCAGAATACTGTGGAATTTTGCGATGAAAACAGACGACTTAATAGCTGGCCACAATGATGTCCCAATACGTCCGCACAATCCGTGACGTTACGCTCAAACGTCATCATACCGAGACGTTTTCAGCAGAATATTTCGTGGGAAATTTAAAATTGCACTTTACTAATCTAACCCGGCCGTATTGGCATGTGTTGCAATGTTAAGATTTCATCATTGATATATAAACTATCAGACTGCGTGGTCGGTAGTAGTGGCTTTCAGTAGGCCTTTAAGTAAATAACGAAAATTAAAAACCAATTACAAACAAAAAGTTAACTAAAAGCAGTCATTCTCTCACAATGTGTCGACTTTTTTCTTATACAATTGGTAACAATTTCTCATATTCTTTCTGTTTCTGTAATATTGCAATATTTTCTCGTAAAATTATTACTTATGTAAAATTATTACCTTTCAATGCAAAATGGTGACATTTGTCATATAAAATTCTGACTTGTATCACAATATTGCCAATTTCTTTGTTGTTCTTGTAAAACAGTGACATTTTTTTTGAGTAAAGTTATGACTTTTGTCATCATTTTGCCAGGTAAAATTCCGATTATTATTATAACATAACAACATTTTAAAGTTTTCTTGTAAAATTGCGATTGTCATTGACTAAAATTCCAACTTTTATCATAATATTGCACAAATGTTCAGTTTTTCTTGTAAAATTTTGACTTGCGTCGAGTAAAATGACGACTTGTATTGTAACACTGCCAAAATTCTGAGTTTTTCTTGTGAAATTGTGACCTTTTTCTTGTGAAATTCCAACACATCTTTCACAACAAGCTTTTTTATATGTGCATAGTATGTATATATTATTAATGTTGTAAATACACATCTTTATATATCTAGAAAGGGTGGTCCTAAAGAGGGAGGCGTTTTTCTCGGAGGTCCCAAGAAGGTAAGAAATACAAGAGTGTGTGTGCGTGCGTGCGTGTGTGTTTGCGTGTGCATTTCGCCTCATTCATTCTCACGCTGCAGCTCCTCAAACTAAATGTTTGAATTACTTCAAAGAATGCTGCATGACGTCAGCAAGCGTTGTGCTTTTTCTTTGGCTTTCACGTGTGCTTTTGTAAAAGCGAAGTGAACTATGTTTATATAGCGCTTTTCTCTAATGACTCAAAGCGCTTTACATAGGTACCAAGATAGCACACAGGAGAAATGTGACGATAACCATAGAATTGGAAGGAGAGCCTGGTTATCATTCCAACTCAGCAAAGATGAGGTCGTCCTTACTGTTACGTGTTTTATTTACCTTTTTTTTTAAACAAAGAAGTTAACATCTCATATTTAGTCGTTAGGACCTTTATTGCTGTAATAGTACTTCCTGTATGGAGAGTGTATAAGCAGTGCAGACCACCTTTGGATCAGCATTTGCAATTAACGTGAGGGATTTACAATGTGGGAAACATTAGTTGAAAAATATATTGTTCCTACTTCTTGAACTATTTATTGTAATAGTAACATCATTACTCCTTAATAAATGTAATAATGACTCGAGGTAATGTCTTCACTTTTCCCTTCAACAACAACACCAAGACTACTAATCACGGCAGACTTCATGGAAGACAACAAAGACGACTTTAGGACACATGATCATCTAAAACCTTCTATGTTTTAGCCTGATTATAAGCAGGGTGAGCTACAAGTTTTAGAAGCTGAGTGAGGAGCAGATCCAGCTTTAAAAAAATACCTTGAGCAAACAATCATATTTTCCCATCTTTTATATATGTCATTATTTATAATCTATTGCAGGGTTGTCAAAGTCATTTTCATTAAGGGCCACATTGTAGTTATAGCTGCCCTCAGAGGGCCGCATGTAACAATATGAATATATGAATTTGCCTGTGCATTTGATTATTATATACACCATATTGCCAAAAATATTTGGCCACCCATCCAAAAGATGAGAATCAGGTGTCCTAATCACTTGGCCCGGCCACAGGTGTGTAAAATCAAGCACTTAGGCATGGAGACTGTTTCTACAAACATTTGTGAAAGAATGGGCCGCTTTCAGTGATTTCCAGCGTGGAACTGTCATAGGATGCCACCTCTGCAACAAATCCAGTCGTGAAATTCCCTCGCTCCTAAATATTCCAAAGTCAACTGTCGGCTTTATTATAAGAAAATGGAAGAATTTGGGAACAACAGCAACTCAGCCACCAAGTGGTAGGCCACGTAAACTGACAGAGAGGGGTCAGCAGATGCTGAAGCGCATAGTGCAAATACTTTCTGCACAGTCAGTTGCTACAGAGCTCCAAACTTTATGTGACCTTCCAATTAGCCCACGTACAGTACGCAGAGAGCTTCATGGAATGGGTTTCCATGGCCGAGCAGCTGCATCTAAGGCATACATCACCAAGTCCAGTGCAAAGCGTGGGATGCAGTGGTGTAAAGCACGTCGCCACTGGACTCTAGAGCAGTGGAGACGCCTTCTATGGAGTGATGAATCACGCTTTTCCATCTGGCAATCTGATGGACGAGTCTGGGTTTGGAGGTTGCCAGGAGAACGCTACATTTCGGACTGCATTGTGCCGAGTGTGAAATTCTGTGGAGGAGGAATTATGGTGTGGGGTTGTTTTTCAGGAGTTGGGCTTGGGCCCTTAGTTCCAGTGAAAGGAACTTTGAATGTTCCAGGATACCAAAACATTTTGGACAATTCCATGCTCCCAACCTTGTGGGAACAGTTTGGAGCGGGCCCCTTCCTCTTCCAACATGACTGCAAGCAAGGTCCAGAAAGACACGGATGACAGAGTCTGGTGTGGATGAACTTGACTGGCCTGCACAGAGTCCTGACCTGAACCCAATAGAACACCTTTGGGATGAATTAGAACGGAGACTGAGAGCCAGGCCTTCTCCACCAACATCAGTGTGTGACCTCACCAATGTGCTTCAGAAGAATGGTGGAAAATTGCTATAAACACACTCCGCAACCTTGTGGACAGCCTTCCCAGAAGAGTTGAAGCTGTAATAGCTGCAAAAGGTGGACCGGCATCATATTGAACCCTATGGGTTAGGAATGGGATGGCACTTCAAGTTCATATGTGAGTCAAGGCAAGTGGCCAAATACTTTTGGCGATATAGTGTATATATAATACAATAATAAAATAATTTAATTTTCAAACCATGCTGATGGCCACAAAAACATTTTGCCGTAGGATGAAAAATGCCACCTCGTACTTGGGACACAGCAGTTCTACAGAGAAGAAAAGCGGCTGAAAGACTTTTTAAAATAGGAAGGAAATAAGAAAGACTTTTGCAACAAAGTAACAGAGTTTTTTTTTTTTTTCCGGTAGCAAAATACAGTATGTGCATGGACCTAGTATACAAATATAAACAGACGTCAAATAGTTTTCCAAAAAATAAATAAATAATATTTCTTTTTTGAATGTCTTAATATAAACACATCCTGAAGGAAAGTAAACACAAGGACGGGAAAAAGAGTTAGCAAAGACTTGATCAATTATCTTCAAATATTTGTTATTAAGTGATTTAAATCTATGTTGGTGTCCTACAGTCTAGACAACATGTTATATTTCACCTCTAGTGACGTCACTAGCTGGCGATTCATGACGTCCGTTTGGCTTAAAACACAGCACAGCAGCGTCCTCTGGTGCTCTACAGGAGCATTGCATGCAAACCTCAATATGAAAGTATTCCTCTTCATAAACAATGAAGCAACATATTTGATTTAGATATTGTATGTAACGTTAACATCGTCTGCCTGAGTATAATTGCTGGTAAATAGTAATAATAATAATAATGGTAACAATTAAATCTAATAAAGGGAAAAACATTATTAGACACAATGTGAATAGAGGATTTCATTTCATTTCTCCATTAAAAGTGAAGTACATGAATTGTGTCAGTAAATTGCCAAATATTACTCTACGACTTTATTCTCCTCACATTATATCGGTTTCTCATTCCATTTATTGTTTAAAATATAGTTTGGTCCTTTACAAATAATGTTGATTAAAAATATTTGGTAACACTTTAGTTTGGGGAACATATTCACCATTAATTAGTTGCTTATTAAAGTAACAAAGACTTAATTTAGAGTTATTTGGACACTAGGGGAACATATAAGTGTTAGGGTAAGGGTTACTAATAAGCAATAATTCTGAGGTTATTGAGGGAAGACTCTTAGTTAATGGCTTACTGGTTGTATAATAAGGCCATGCAGAATAAGGCATTAATAAATACTTAATAATGACTAATTAAGAGCCAATATGTTACTAATTTGCATGTTAATAAGCAACTAATTAATGATGAATATGTGTTCCCAAATATATTTCTCATGTTCTTGTAAAAGAAAGAAAATAATAAATAAAAAAGTAGTTTTTTGTAAAGTTAGATGTTTTTTTCATACTAGGATTTTATCATCACATTTACAAGTATCTGTATTAATTAATCATTTCTCCCCGTGGCGCCTGTCAGTTGAAAGTATATTAAACGGACCTATGACGTCCTGCGAATGACGCTCTTCTCACTTGGTTCTGAGTGAGCCAGTTTGACAGGAGAGGTCCATACTTTCCTCCTCACAAGCCATCATTTGGAAATGTATGCAGGCTGACCCCACATTGTTATGGGAGACGCACTGCATCTTGTCAGTAAGATAGGAGTTAAACCAAGACCAGGCTAAGTCTGACAAGCCAATACGTGTTTTGATACGTTCTAATAGAATGTTATGATCGACGGTATTGAAAGCATCGCTAAGATCAAGAAGCAGCAACATGGATGACGCATCAGCATCCATCATTAGGCAAACGCGGCAGGGGATCTCGGAGCTGCAGTGGTCCCCAGAGGCGTGATGCGCAGGCCCACAAAGTGTGGGTTAGTCTGTGAAGACAAAAGGCTAGGGGAGCACACCCTGAGAGAAAAGCAAGTGCTGGTAGGCGCATCATAGGCGGTCCTCCGACAGACCGGAGCTCCGGCAGCTGTGAGGAGGTGCCGGTCGTCCTGGGTTTTTCCTTGCCACCGGATACAGCTCCCCACAGCGAAGAAGTGACGTTGGAGTCTGCACGTCTCCCTCGTCGAAAAAGACCTCAACGGCGGAGTGGGCGGATGCTGGTTGCATAGAAGCTCCACAACGGTCACAAAGGCGGAAGAAGGCTGCAGCAAAGATGGGTCCCCCAATTGCCTTGGTCTCCATGCCATTGGACCCTGGCCTTCTCTTTGCCAAGGACAGTGTGGTGGCTGTCTGTGCACCAGTCTCTCCACTTTAAAAGATTCCACGCACAGGCGTTCTCCTGAAGGCAATCCCACCAACAGGAGGACAATCATGCTCGTTTCGAGTGATCGCCGACGACATCCATCGTTAGCAATAGATCATTAAATAAATGGGTTATACTCGAATAGCGCTTTTCTACCTTCAAGGTACTCAAAGCGCTTTGACACTATTTCCACATTCACACACACATTCACACACTGATGGCGGGAGCTGCCATGCAAGGCCCTAACCAGCACCCATCAGGAGCAAGGGTGAAGTGTCTTGCTCAAGGACACAACGGACGTGACGAGGTTGGTAGAAAGTGGGGATTGAACCAGGAACCCTCAGGTTGCTGGCACGGCCACTCTCCCAACCGCGCCACGCTGTCCCCATTAGTCATTTTTGCGAGGGCTGTCTCCGTAGAGGGATTTGCCCTGAAACCGGACTGAAAGGGTTTACAGAGATTGTTCGACGCTAAGTCTTCATTTAGCTGCTGTGCAACAATTATTTTAGGATTTTCGAGATAAAGGGAAGGTGTGACACCGGCCGGTAATTTACCATGAGGTCAGGATCGAGGTTAGGTCCTTTGAGCAGAGGATGAATAACGACTGTTTTGAAGGAACGGTGCCAGGGGAAAGTGCTAAGTTAATAATATTTAACATATTAATAAATAAATAAATATTAAATACTAAAATGGGGCCCCACAAAGCCTGCTTTTATGCAGTTGCCCTCCCCGGTAAAGGCAAATATGTTATGAATCCGTCTCCATCGGTCCATCTGGTTTTTGACAGGGTCAGGAGGTTCCAACATGACAGCACGGCAGTGTGTCCTCCATGGCGTCTCTCAGTTTATTGGAGAGCTGAAGTTGTTTCCCCCGAGAGGAAGTGATCCGTGTCCACAGGGGTCACGCCTGAGCTTTCCTCTGAAACTCATCATGTGGACACAAACATGTCCGCCCGGCCAAAGAGACGCGACACAGAAGCCACAATTAAGGTTAAAGAAGGAGGAACGTCTCTTTGGACGGCACAGAAACCTTTCACTTATTCCTCAAACAATAACTTCCTGTTGAGCATTTGAAATACTGTATGTCCTGAAATATCTCCTACTGTACTGATCATGCTCCTGCTTGATATGACTAATCATCACATTCCTATGAGAGCTGCCACGGAAAAAAGAAAGTATCAAGTTTTGGTGAATAAGAAAGGTCCCGGGGACCCAAAAAGAGCTTGGTCGTTAAATTGTAAAAAATAAGTCATTTATTAATATTTATTTTTACTCTTAACACTTAAATACACTATAACACCAAAAGTGTTTGGCCACCCATCCAAATGATCAGAATCAGGTGTCCTAATCACTTGGCCCGGCCACAGGTGTATAAAATCAAGCACTTAGGCATGGAGACTGTTTCTACAAACATTTGTGAAAGAATGGGCCGCTCTCAGTGATTTCCAGCGTGGAACTGTCATAGGATGCCACCTGTGCTACAAATCCAGTCGTGAAATTCCCTCGCTCCTAAATATTCCAAAGTCAACGGCTTTGTTATAAGAAAAGTGAAGAGTTTGGGAACAACAGCAACTCAGCCACCAAGTGGTAGGCCACGTAAACTGACAGAGAGGGGTCAGTGGATGCTGAAGCGCATAGTGCAAAGACTTTCTGCACAGTCAGTTGCTACAGAGCTCCAAACTTCATGTGACCTTCCAATTAGCCCACATACAGTACGCAGAGAGCTTCATGGAATGGGTTTCCATGGCCGATCAGCCTAATCTAAGCCATACATCAGCAAGTCCAATGCAAAGCGTGGGATGCAGTGGTGTAAAGCACGTCGCCACTGGACTCTAGAGCAGTGGAGACACCTTCTCTGGTGTGATGAATCACGCTTTTCCATCTGGCAATCTGATGGACCAGTCTGGGTTTGGAGGTTGCCAGAAGAACGCTACATTTCGGACTGTAATGTGCCGAGTGTGAAATTTGGTGGATGAGGAATTATGGTGTGGGGTTGTTCTTCAAGAGTTGGGCTTGGTCCCTTAGTTCCAGTGAAATGAACTTTGAATGCTCCAGGATACCAAAACATTTTGGACAATTCCATGCGCCCAACCTTGTGGGAACAGTTTGGAGTGGGCCCCTTCCTCCTCCTATGCAACCTACTAATAAAAGTCTCAATCAATCAAAAAAAAAACAACCTCTTCCAACATGACTGTGCACCAGTGCACAAAGCAAAGGTCCATAAAAACATGGATGACAGAGTCTGGTGTGGTCGAACTGGACTGGCCTGCACAGAGTCCTGACCTGAACCCGATAGAACACCTTTGGGATGAATTAGAATGGAGACTGAGAGCCAGACCTTCTCAACCAACATCAGTGTGTGACCTCACCAATGCGCTTTTGGAAGAATGGTGGAAAATTCCTATAAACACACTCCACAACCTTGTGGACAGCCTTCTCAGAAGAGTTGAAGGTGTAATAGCTGCAAAAGGTGGACCGGCATCATATTGAACCCTATGGGTTAGGAATGGGATGGCACTTCAAGTTCATATATGAGCCAAGGCAGGTGGCCAAATACTTTTTGCAATATAGTGTATCTATATATCAACTTCAGGTCCAAGTTGTTTTATTTATTAATATTTGTTATGTTTTGGGCCGTTTCTTTTCAAAGCAAGCCGTTTTTTTAATGGCAAAAACGGAAAATTGAATATTTGATGTGAAGTAATTGGAGCCTTAAATATGTAAATAATTCATGACAATTGCTTTTGATTTGGAACAATGACAGTTTAAAAAAAAAATCAGACTAAAGGTGTTAAAAATAAGTCACATATCAACATACAGTATGTAGGATTTTTACTTCCAACGGTTACACTGCTAAATCAACTTCAGATCGATTATAAGTTGTCATTATTTTTAAAGCAATGACAGTTTAAACCAAAATATGCAAAAAACTGCCTGTGGCAGCTTTGTGTTGTCAGTGTCATTATTGCAACATTTTCTTGTTACATTTCACCGGTTTGCTCTTTTATTTCACTTTTGATGTATTTTTTTATCTAGTATTTTTTAAATGAACGTTGAAGAATTAGCTGGGGGCCACAGAGCACACCTGGCCTAAATAGTTCCCTTCTTATATATATTATATGCAATTGATAACATGTAAAATTGTTGATGCTTTATCAGTATCATGCTGTATGATGCTTCAAACCCTGCTTCGCACTACATTTTACATTTTCAAATTTGTATTTCTATTTTTTAAATTAGTTTTACCCTTTAAAATCGTTTTTAATCATATTTATTTTTATATTGTTTTTATATTTATTTATTTTGTTTTTTTATACAGTCCATTGGATAGAATTTGAATCTTGTTTTTAATATTTTTGTGCAGCATTTTGGAAACATTTTTGTTGTTTAAATGTGCTATATAAGTAGAGTGGATTGGATACAAAACATTGTACCTATTAATCCTAACTCACTTATTTTTATTCATTAAAAAAACAGCACACTTTGTTTTATATCTATTTTTGTTTTGTAGGTTTCATATATTGTGTTGCTGATCAATTTGAATTTTTTTTTTGTTCATTGAGTTTATTGGATTTTATTTTCAGGATCAAATTGGTCAAGTGGATCAAAATTGCTAAATTTTTTTAAAGTCAGGAAAATTGATGCACTTTAACTATTTCCTGTTACAAACTAAAAGAACTATGTTAATAAGGTTATTCTTTGTTGTAAGATGATCTGTATTTTTCTTTTCTTGTTTTCTTCCATGTTAATATGGATACACTGTTATGCAGAGGTGTACTTTTAACAATTTTACAGACAAATAATACTATTTATAGTCACAGCGGATAGTGGGGGCGCAGAATGTTTTCGTTTTCCTGGCGGGAGGTGTGACAGAAAATAACTGGGAAGCACTGACTGTATTATTATATCCTTGTAGATGATTATTGTATGAACAGTAGCAGGTGGGCGGGGCCAAAGTGCTTATATCTCCTGCAGTAAGTTGGCGGGAAAGAAGCCCAGCTTGCGTCCTGTGCTGACTTTCAAGTAGATACTGACCTCCTCACCTTTCTTTACCACAATCTGCACAGAAGACACACACACACACACACACACACACACACACGCACACACACACACACATTCTTGTATTTGTTACCTTCTTGAGACCTCCAAAAAATGCCTACCTCTTTAGGACCACCCTTTCTACATATATAAAGATTTGTATTTACAACACGAATAATATATACATACTATGCAAATATAAAAAAGCTTGTTGTGAAAAATGAGTTGGAATTTCACAAGAAAAACTTAGAATGTTGGCAGTATTATAATAAAAGTCGGCATTTTACTCAACGCAAGTCAAAATTTTGCAAGAAAAGTGTAACATTTTGGCAATATTATGAAAAGAGTCATAATTTTACTCGACAAAACTCACAATTTTATAAGAAAACGTAACATTTTTGTCAATATTACAATAATCGGAATTTCACTTGGCAAAATTGTGAAAAAAGTCATCATTTCACTCAACAAATGTCGCTATTTTACTAGAACAAAAAAAAATGGCAATATTGTGATAAGTCAGAATTGTATAAGACATGTCACCATTTTGCATTAAAAAGTAATAATTTTACATCAAAAAGTAACAAATTTACGAGACAACATTGCAATATTACAGAAACAGAAATAATGTGAGAAATCGTTTCCAATTTTAGAAGAAAAAAGTCGACACATTGTAAGAAAAAGACTGCTTTTAGTTCTTTTTTTTTGTAATTGGTTTTTAGTCATTATTTACTTCAAGTTATTACAGTATGTCTCTATATACATATTTATTTTATTTGTTTTATTAATTTGGGCCATAGGGGGCGCATTTCAATTTCTTACACACACTTGTTATTTCAAATGTTGACCAGAGGGGGAGCACTTTTAACAGCGACACACAGTCAATTTGAAAAATCCCTCCTTTTTGGGACCACCCGCATTTTGATAGATTTCACCAGCAGGGGTGCAAATGAGACATTCTCTATTAGATGCAATGTTATTGGGACCATGATTTATGTCATCACATGTTCACACCTCCTCATATGGAAGCTACTTTTCCTTCTCGATGTCTCAAGAAGGGTAGAAATACAAGAACACACGCGCACACACACACACACACACACACACACACACACACACACACACACACACACACACACACACACACACACACACACACACGCGGCATAAGAACAATAAAGTTATATGCTGTACATATTACATATTTAGTGACTGACAAGAAATGTTCTTGGTCATCTGACCTTGTCTCCTGCTCGCCGCTCTTCTTTTAGTGTAGCTAAGACACATCAAATTAAAATGAAAAAAGAAAATTAGAATAATGCAAAAAAAATTATACTTAAATAAAATTATGAATATTTTTGAACATTTTCTCAGTTTAACAACAATACAATATAATTAAATGTGTTAACATTTTAAAAAAGAATAGGTAACTATTAAAAGCCTTGCTGCTAGGGGTGTGCATCTTTTTCGATGCGACTTGGAGGTGGGAGGGGCCTATCCGATCTACCATCTGGCAACCTTCATGCTTGTGGATTGTCTTGTGGGGAAAATGGTATTCACCGATGACGCAGTTGTTGTTAAGACATACGTATGCAGGAAGTTCACCATTGTTATACATAACACCGCAGCCATGGCACTTTCGTAGTTGATGTTAACCTCTCCTACTTTGGCATTCAGGTCTCCATTGATCAAGAGCATGTCATGACGAGGGACTTTGGATATGACTTGGCTTAGATGTTCATAACCTTCACCTTGTCATGCGCTTCATTTGTTGGCACGACTGATGGTGAGCTTGCAGTGTTTTGAATTGAAGCTGGCTCTTATCATTCTGTCACTGATAGGCTCCCAATCAAGCAAGGTGGTAACTTGCTCCTTGGCAAAGACGCCATGGATGTGATTCTTCTTGTGTCCGGAGTACAGGGCGGTTGAGCCATCGTTCATCATTTGGCGTCCAGATCCAATCAATGACTCCTTGAGTGTCCTCTCTAGCTCCCTCCAGGAGGCTTTCACTATGGATAGTCATTCTCAAGTATACTCTTGGTGCTGCGGATGTTTGGGTTTTTGACGTTTTTCGTAGCAGAGTATTTTTTTCCTAGGGTGGGTGTTACGTACGGCGGGGGAAGGAGACGACACCAAAGCAAGAATCAGTTCAATAGGTTTTTTGAACCTCTTGATGAGTGTATGGGAGGTGTATGCTACTCTATGTGTTTGGTGCAAAATGATGTGTAGAATTAACAATGTAAATGTTACCAGAGTTTGTTGTATGTGCGTGTTGGATGAATCTTGCGTCAGACCAGAGGGGCAAAGCAAGAAGGCAGTCCGTGGGCAAGCAAGCGGTCGGGAGCTGGAGAGAAGCAATGAGGTCCGTGTCCAAGCAGGGGTCGAGGATCGAGGGAGGCAGTCCAAAATCCAGAGAGGAGCCGAGGCACACAGCTCAATCACGAGGAACAGGAAAAGCACTGCGGGGAACACAAAGGACATAAGACGCGGGAACTGGGAAGTCACAGAGAGAGCAAGTACGCAGGAGGGAAGCCAGAGATGGGATGCTTACTACGAGGAGTGAACTACATTCCGGCACTGGATCTTCGGGTCCGCTGGTCTTTATACTGTCTGTCCTCATTAGCACCAGGTGCGTTGATTACAGATTGCCTGCAGCCCTGCCGGCACGTGGCCGCGATGCGGCCAGAGCGAGCAGGGGCGTGTCCCGACGCGCTTCCAGCAGAGGAATGAGGGATTGCACATGTGCTGTGACAGTGGGAGTGTTAACCCCCACACCCAAACCCCCAACCAGGAGGACCAGGTGCTGACTGAAATAGGAGTAGCAGGCTGACCGACTGCTTGGCAATATTGCACAATATACAATAGAAGCTTGTTAAGACATAATTTGTGCAGCAAGGTGAGTACATACATACAACACCAAATGTACAGATGAACAAAAGCCTTCATCCATGTAGAAATGTCACAGTACGGCAAAAATTATTTTGACAATCAAAGCATGATTGTAATAATCCACAAACTATCATGATGTCATACAAAAAATCATGATGTCATAAACTATGGCAATGTCATACAAAGGATCATGATGTCATACAAAGGATCATGATGATGTCATACGTACGATCATGATGATGTCATAAACTATGATGATGTCATACAAACAATCATGATGTCATACAAACTATCATGATGTCAAACAAAGAATCATGATGATGTCATAACTATGGTAATGTCATACAAAGAATCATGATGATGTCATAAACTATGATGTCATACAAAGAATCATGATGTCATACACACGATCATGATGTCATAAACTATGATGTCATACAAATGACCATGATGATGTCATACAAAGAATCATGCTGATGTCATAAACTATGGTAATGCCATACAAAGAATCATGATGTCATAAACTATGGTAATGTCATACAAATAATCATGATGATGTCATAAACTATGATGTCATACAAAGGATCATGATGGTGTCATAAACTATGGTAATGTCATACAAAGAATCATGATGTCATAAACTATGATGTCAAAGGATAATGATGATGTCATATACACGACCATGATGATGTCATAAACTATGATGATGTCATGCAAACGATCATGCGTGCGCAGATGTCGCAGAACTTTGCTTTCTTGCAGTAATGATCTTTGAACTTGTGAGGTCGCTGGTTGAACACTTTGAGAGAATCTGGCTCATTTCTCTGCCCTCCTTTTTGCACCTCCTTCTCATAGATGGAACACACCTGCAGGACATCAGCCAGGAGGACACAACAGTATCCAAAGCTCTAATAATTGATGAAATGCCTGCAACATGATATTCATTTATAATTCCATAATTGCATTGACTTTACATGTCAAATATCTTTCAAACAATTAAGCTTCCTCCATGTGCGTTTTAGCAGTGCACCTACATTACATGTATATTTTGTTTTTTGAAATGGTGTTAGTGGCGCTATATAGTATTATTATTATCAATAGTGTCATTACTATTATTACTTTTGTTTTCTATTGAAGTGTAAAAATGTTCAATATTGTGTTATTACTTTCCACTTGAATGATCAGTTATTTATATAAATACTGGTATCATATTAGTATATGTATCATATTAGTATACCGGTATGTTGTACTGTTGTTTGCCTGCTTACTGGAGAATGCACTATCAATGTTAGCCACTTGGTGGCAGCAGAGCATTTGTAATACTTTAGTCAGGTTCCAACTTTGACCACAAGGTTGAACAGTGGCGCTGTCCAGGGACTGTTTGGCCTTTACAGCATCATTCAGCACACTTTCTGTGTCACGTGTTGACTTCATGACTTCATTCAAGATGTTATCTGCCATCAAAATGTGGAAATGGAATTAAATTAAATGTTTACTGACCATGTTTGATGTAGGTTTGACAGGAAAGAGAACAGAGGCAGAAATAAAACCTCTTTCTAACCACTCTGCTGCTGTAGTTGTCCTTCTCTGTCTTGTCCCCACAATTTAGATTCCTCCCCCCTCTTTCTTCTTTCTATCCCCTCCTGTTTCGGTTGCACCAAACATTTAATAAAATGAAATACAAAATAATGCAACACTTTTGTAAATTAAATATGTACAGCGATACAGGTATCTACTGTACATCAATGATATTTGCCCATGTGGTTGGTTGGTAGATAGATAGATAGAAATTCGCCGCCATTGGCCAAAATTAATTTTAAAAATAAAAATAAATATGTATATAGCGACATACTGTAATAACTTGAAGTAAATAATGAAGATTAAAAACCAATTACAAACAAACAAAAATAACTGAAAGCAGTCTTTGTCACAATGTGTCGACTTTTTTTCTTGTAAAATCGGGAACAATTTCTCATATTCTTTCTGTTTCTGTAATATTGCAATATTTTCTCGTAAAATTAATACTTTTAAAAGCAAAATGGTGACGTTTGTCACATGAAACTCATCACAACATTGCAACTTTGTGTTGTTCTTGTAAAATAGTGACATTTTTTGAGTAAAATGATAACTTTTGTCATCATTTTCCCAAGTAAAATTCTGATTATTATTAAAATATTGCCAACATTTTAAAGTTTTCTTATACAATTGTGACTTTTGTCGAGTAAAATTACGACTCTTTTCATAAAATTGCAGAAATGTTAAGCTTTTCTTGTCAAATTGCGACTGTTGAGTAAAATTCCAACTTTTATTATAATACAAGAGGGAAGCATTTTTTTGAGGTCTCAAGAAGGTAACACATACAAGAATGTGTGTGTGTGTGTGTGTGTGTGTGTGTGTGTGTGTGTGTGTGTGTGTGTGTGTGTGTGTGTGTGTGTGTGTGTGAGAGAGAGAGTACTGTATGTAGTGTCTATAAAGAACCTACAATAAAAGGATACCTACACTTGCTGTTATATAACACTGGATAACTCAATTTATTTGCCAGTCATTTTCATAAAGAAATAAATGACAAACTGAATCACTGTACAGTGGGCTGTTGTGCTTGCGCATGACGTACTTACCTAGGCGGAAGGAAAGGTAGTTCCCACCAATCGCATTGCACTTGTAAAATACAACAAGATACATTTTCAGCACAATTGTCCAAGAATAGACATACAATATACCTGGGCCGGCCATGCGTTTCCCACCTAGGCCTTCAGTGATTACCTCTCCAAATACCATCATTGATGTCACCACATGACCATTGCTGGAGAAATACTACACAGGGAAACATTTACCGTGCATTGAAACACATCAACAGTGTACAAAATGGGCTATTTTCTGGCGCATTTAAAAATCTATCAAAACGCATCAGCAATTAAAACATATCTTATGTGGTACTGTCAACATATTAAACATAAAAATTAAGAAACTCACAATTTGTAGCACCCATTCAACGCTGTGTAAGCCTGTGGTACCACTTGTAGTCGGTTGATGCAAGTGGAAGTGGCGAGCAGTTCCCCATTTCATCGCCGGGACAGCTGAGTTAGCTTCCGGGGTTGGCTGACATGGTCTCACAAGATGTAGTTTCTCTTTAAATATCCTTCTTGAAAATGGCCTTGCAAATATATATCTGCCACCTAATCAACGTTTTGTTCTCCTTCGATGCTATCCTGGTCTGGCTACGGCGCAACACTTCCTGCTTCCTGCTAAGTTGCAACTTGTGATTGGATACTCACTTTGGAATGTCAAGCGAGTATCCAATCACAGTCTCATTAACATCAGGCTACCTCGAAAGGCTACTGACAACAACTTGTGATCTGATTGGCTATCGCAACTGTCTATCAGTTGTATGTGTTCTCAAATTCCTAAGCTAACCGTCCTGATGAGTATCCAATCACAGGACGTGCAAATGTCACGTTAAATGTAAGGCCAGCTAGAAGGCCTTACTGACAACAAGTCGTGATCTGATTGGCTATCGCAATTATCTACACTATATTGCCCAAAGTATTTGGCCACCTGCCTTGACTCACATATGAACTTGAAGTGCCATCCCATTCCTAACCCATAGGGTTCAATAGGATGTCGGTCCACCTTTTGCAGCTATTACAGCTTCAACTCTTCTGGGAAGGCTGTCCACAAGGTTGCGGAGTGTGTTTATAGGAATTTTCCACCATTCCTCCAAAAGCGCATTGGTGAGGTCGAGAAGGCCTGGCTCTCAGTCTCCGTTCTAATTCATCCCAAAGGTGTTCTATCGGATTCAGGCCAGTCAAGTTAATCCACACCAGACTCTGTCATCCATGTCTTTATGGACCTTGCTTTGTGCACTGGTGCACAGTCATGTTGGAAGAGGAAGGGGCCCGCTCCAAACTGTTCCCACAAGGTTGGGAGCATGGAATTGTCCAAAATGTTTCTGTATCCTGGAGCATTCAAAATTCATTTCACTGGAACTAAGGGGCCAAGCCCATCCATCCATCCATCCATTTTCTACGGCTTGTCCCTTTTGGGGTCGCTGGAGCCTATCTCAGCTACAATGCCTGAAAAACAACCTCACACCATAATTCCTCCTCCACTAAATTTCACACTCGGCACAATGCAGTCCGAAATGTAGCGTTCTCCTGGCAACCTCCAAACCCAGACTGGTCCATCAGATTGTCCGATGGAAAAGCGTGATTCATCACTCCAGAAAAGGCGTCTCCACTGCTCTAGAGTCCAGTGGTGACGTGCTTTACACCACTGCATCCCACGCTTTGCATTGGACTTTGTGATGTATGGCTTAGATGCAGCTGCTCGGCCATGGAAACCCATTCCATGAAGCTCTCTGCGTACTGTACGTGGGCTAACTTGAAGGTCACATGAAGTTTGGAGCTCTGTAGCAACTGACTGTGCAGAAAGTCTTTGCACTATGCGCTTCAGCATCCTCTGACCCCTCTGTCAGTTTACGTGGCCTACCACTTGGTGGCTGAGTTGCTGTTGTTCCCAAACTCTTCCATTTTGTTATAATAAAGCCGACAGTTGACTTTGGAATATTTAGGAGTGAGGAAATTTCACGACTGGATTTGTTGCACAGGTGGCATCCTATGACAGTTCCACGCTGGAAATCACTGAGAGCGGCCAATTCTTTCACAAATGTTTGTAGAAACAGTCTCCATGCCTAAGCGCTTGATTTTATACACCTGTGGCCGGGCCAAGTGATTAGGACACCTGATTCTGACCATTTGGATGGGTGGCCAAATACTTTTGGCAATATAGTGTATCAACTGTTTGTACCGATTCAATTACAGTGCACAGACATTGTTGATTGTAAATTTAAAAAATACTTTTATCTTTAACCATGATCATGATTTCTGGTTATGTTAGGCCATCAGAGAAGGCTTTGCTGGCCCTGGCGGCCTACCACTGCAATATACAGTTACAGAGGTATACAGAAAAGAAAGACAGATTGGTCGCCGCCCACAAAAAAGGTTGAAAAAAGTTAAACATGGTGGGGAAAAAAACAGCTCCCAAACAAGACCCTCTAACAAAAAACAACGGGAAAAAAACTACAGACTTGGAGTTGGGGGGTTCATCCTATCCGACGCTGCTGCCATCAAAGCGTTGCTCCATAAATCATCATATAACGAGGGTTTGAGCGGCGAAGGCGTGGGGTGGTGGCGTGTGTGCGTATCTGTGTCGTAGTCCATGGGTGCGTGTTTTGTCCATAAGCCTGGAAATCGCTCCGCTCTGCGCTCTTGAAATAGAGTCAACATCCCAGGTGTCTTTGAAGAAGGGGGAAGGGATTTTCAGAGCGTTTTTCACTGCATTGGTCTCACTGGGGTGTTCACGGCATGACACAGTCAAGACCATTGCGGTGGGAGCCAAATTGTAGATAAGGATTGTTGTTGGTTGGGGAAGCAAACACATTCCAATAGTTTGTCAGCTCCATTGTCCATTCTGGCTCTCTAATTGATCAACATCGTGCAGGGGTGTAATGATTTATATTCCTAAATTTCAAGAAAAATACGTATCAATCCAAGATGGTTTTAAAAGGGAATCGATCGATTTTATCGATACTAGAAAAAGGAACACATCGGATTTAAGAACGGCAGACTCTATATGAAGTTTTACACTTTCATAAATAAGGACGTTAAACGTTAAGTCTATTTTGCCCGTCCACGTTAGCAGAGAAAGGTCACAAGAAACGCAAACGCCACAAGACAATATAACTAATTACAACACAACAACTTTCAGCTAAAGCACAATTGCAAAAGCCACAACCAATTGAAACACAATAATTTAAAGCAGCAACATAACTTTAAGCCACAAAAGACACGCCCGCCAAACTGGAAGTCACAGCGGAGCATGTTAGGTGACTTCTGGAACACAACAACATAAAGTGTGACACACAACTGGCAGCCAAGAAGAAGATATTTCATGAGAAAAAAGGTTAAAGTTAAAGTACCAATGATTGTCACACACACACTAGGTGTGGTGAAATTTGTCCTCTGCATTTGACCCATCCCCTTCTTCACCCCCTGGGAGGTGAGGGGAGCAGTGGGCAGCAGCGGTGCTGCACCCGGGAATCATTTTTGGTGATTTAACCCCCAATTCCAACCCTTGATGCTGAGTGCCAAGCAGGGAGGTAATGGATCCCATTTTTATAGTCTTTGGTATGACTTGGTCGGGGTTTGAACTCACAACCTACCGATCACAGGGCGGACACTAACCACTAGGCCACTGAGAGGATACAAAAGATGGATGAAGGGTGCTATGGAAATAAGGTAGGTTCACTGACGTCACGTCCAGAAGTCTGCTCGCTACCGCTGTTCACCGCTCAAAAGCTAAGTTTTCTCTTTTTTTTTTACAGCTTTCTTTACTCCTTCTGCAACACATTTAGGAGTCTTATCAAACTTAAAAAGCACCCACTCTGTTTCACCGCCTCATTTTCAGGTAGCTAGTCCTGGTCCGAAGCTACTGCACTCTGAAGACAGCAAGAACTCAACTCGGGGAAAGAAACAAGGTGAGTTTGGCTTCCTGTTCTTCATGCACCGTTCTCCTGGGTAGGTTGGCTCTACTAGAGGACCATGTCTGCCAGTTAGAGCAGAATAATACATGTTTGCTAGCGTTAGCTGTAGCGAGCTGACTAGCCCAGCTTGTAGCAGCCCTAAGCGGCCTACAAACCACAGTGAACCAGTTGAGACACATAATAGATTTAGCCCTTTAGCTAGTCCTACACCCCAGTCTACCAGACACCACACCTTAGTCATAGGGGACTCTATCACCCGGAACTTACAGTTTAGTAAACCAGTCATAATTAAGTGTATTCCTGGGGCCCAAGTACCTGACATTGAAGCTAATTTTAGGGAGCTAACTCGCAACAGGTCTAGTACACACGTACGACAGGCTAATCGCACCACTAGGTACGCGAACGTAGTTGTACACGTCGCCTTAAATTGCACTAGGATGAGATAATCAGAGATTACAAGGAGGAACATAGGTAGGACTTGTAATCTCGATGTCTAGGCATCGAGTACTTGTCTCGGGCCCCCTGCCTGTGAGGTATAGCAGATTAGTCTCGCTTAACAAGTGGCTGTCTAGTTTTTGTAGAGAACAGGGGCTGACGTTTATTGATAATTGGCCCTCTTTCTGGGGCAAACCGGGCCTGCTGAGGAGGGACGGCCTTCACCCTAACCAGGAAGGTGCCATTACTCGTACTAGGAATATAGATTACTGTTTGAGTCACACTTGACTAACTACAGTAGAGCAAGCTCAGACACAGGCAATTACAATGTCTGTTAGTCCGGGTGAGGAGTCAGTTAAGCTAGAACTAACCAGCGCCAGGCTGGAAAATTCCTGCACCGATAGCATTTCTCGTAGAATAATACACATCTCACATAATATTTTTTCTGGAGTGACTGTGCCAGAGGTGAACATGCATTCTACTGAGGTGGCAAATTATGACGCGTTGAGTTTATCGCAGCACCAAGCAAATAATCTCAAGATCCCCATCATATCAATTCCTAGATGTGATTGAAATTATTTAAGGCACACTTTACAAAATAAACGTAACGTTTTTAATATCACTACTACGGATAACATTAACACAAATGCCTCAAAACAGCCCACTACCTATAATATGGGCTTTTTAAACATAAGATAATTGTCTCCCTAATTGTTATTAGGTAATGAGGTCATCAGAGACAACAATCTCAACGTCATTGGTCTCAGTGAGACTTGGCTAAAACCAAACAATTTTTTTCCGCTTGATCAGAATCAGAATAGTTTTATTGCCATTGTTTGAGAACGGGTTCACAAACTAGGAATTTTTCTTGGTGCAAACGTGCGACATAAAACACATATAACACATAATTGGTAATAAAAACAGCTGTGACTGAGCTATCAGATAGACTTAGAAGGGATTCAAGGAATTCAAGGAGCTGCTGTTAGGAGTTATTGTTCATTTGCCTGATGGCCGAGGGGAAAAAACTGTTCAGGTGGCGGGAGGTGTGGGTCTGGATGGAGCGTAGTCTCCTGCCTGAGGGGAGAGGGGAGAATAGTGTGTGTCCAGGGTGAGAAGAGTCAGCTGTGATCCGACCCACACACCTCCTGGTCCTGGAGGAGAACAAGTCCTGGAGGGATGGGAGCTTGCAGCCAATCACCTTCTCAGCAGCACGTACGACGCGCTGCAGTCTATTCTTATCCTGGACTGTGGCGCCGGGGAACCACACTGTGATGGAGGAGGTCAGGATGGACTCTATGATGGCTGAGTAAAACTGCACCAGCATCTCGGTCGGCACCTTAAGTTTCCTCAGCTGCCGCAGGAAGTACATCCTCTGCTGGGCCTTCTTGATGAGTGAGCTGATGGTCAGCTCCCACTTGAGGTCCTGGGTGATGGTGGTGCCCAAGAAACGGAAGGAGTCCACAATGGGGACGGGGGTGGGAGAATCAATCAGGGTGAGGGGGGATGGTGGGGCTGTGACTTTCCTGAAGTCCATGATCATCTCCACTGTTTTCTGGGCGTTCAGCTCCAGGTTGTTGAGGCTGCACCAGGACGTGAGGCATCTCCTCCGAACTATACGAGTGCACATATTGCACGTCCCCTTAAAAGAGGTTGATCACACTAATATACATTTTAATCGTTAACCTTAGTAATAAATGTAAATTATTTGAGGTGCTTACTGTGAGGTCTGTCACACCACTACCTCTCCTTCTGCATTGCAATGATAATAGGATAGACCTAGTCCTTGTCCGGGGTGTCACTATCTCCAAAGTTATGGTACTAAAGTAATGTCCGAACATTACCTTATAAAATACGAAGTTCTGACTCATTGTCAACAAGCTACTAATAACCACTGCTTTAGCAGCTGCAACATTAATGCTTTCACAACTACGACTCTTGCTGACCTACTGTCTTCAGTAATGGCGCCATTCCCAAATTGTGTGGGCTCTATAGATAACCTCAATAAAAACTTTAACGATGCCCTGCGCAACACCATTGATAGTATAGCACCGCTAAAGCTAAAAAAAGGCCCCTAAAAGGCGTACCCCCTGGTTTACAGAAGAAACTAGAGCTCTTAAACTATCATGTAGAAAGCTGGAACGCAAATGTCGTGTGACTAAACTTGAGGTTTTCCATCAAGCATGGAGTGATAGTTTAATAACGTATTATAATAAGTTATTAAGTTTAATAACTTATAAACCTACATGCTTACCTTAGCTACAGCGAATTACTACTCCAATCTTATCCGCCTCAATAAAAACGATCCTAAATATTTGTTCAGTACAGTAGCATCGCTAACCCAACAAGGGACTCCTCCCAGTAGCTGCACCCACTCGGCTGGTGACTTTATGCAATTCTTTACTAAGAAAATGGAACTTAATAAAAAGGAGATTAAAGACAACACATCCCAGCTCCAACTGGCTTCAATTAACACAGATATGAATGTATATACGACGGATATTGCCCTCCATAATAGTCTCTCTCTTTTGGAAGAAATAACATTAAAGGAACTCCTGCGACTTGTAAATGGGATAAAACAAACATGTTTACTTGACCCACTTCCTGGGAAAAGGAGCTGTTTGTAATACTAGGACCATATATATATTATATATTCAAGCACACCTGTGAAGTGAAAACCATTTCAGGTGACTACTTTTTGAAGCTCATGGAGAGAATGCCAAGAGTGTGCAAAGCAGAAATCAGCGCAAAGGGTGGCTGTTTTGAAAAAAACTAGAATATAAAACATGTTTTCAGTTATTTCACGTTGTTTTGTTAAGTACATAACTCCACATGTGTTCATTCATAGTTGTGATGTGACAATCTACAACGTAAATAGAAAATAAAGAAAACACATTGAATGAGAAGGTGTGTCCAAACGTTTGGCCTGTACTGTATATATGCATAATATAGTGGGTTACTTGTTTTGGGGAGAAAAAACATTTGACAAGTGTTTAATTGTATTTCTGGAATGTACAGTATATGTCAAGAACCCAATTAAATGTTTAAAAAGAGTGCCTATTACGTATGAACTCGGTTTGATCTGCACTATTAATAGAAGGAAGAAGAGTGTCAAGATGTAAAGCGAACAGTTTAGACTCATTTAAAATTGACATTCAACAGGCTAAGAGGACGATACAAAGTGCACAAAGATGGATCTTTGTTTTTTCCAAAAGAGGAATTGACGCTTGGTTAAGTGATTCTGGGAGGCTGCCAGATTGAAATCATTCATTGTACATGACCAATAATGGAGGGGCAAGTTTATGTCGAAACTTTTTAAGGAGCTACCATTTATAATAAGCAACTTCATTGGCAGTCATTTTTTATTAATCTGTCATGTTTCCTTCTTCCACAGTAAGAAAGATGTAGGCGTGTCGTGCACGGAGAGGCAAAGACGTGGGCGGGGCTCTGCGGATAAGAGGCCTCAAATTGGCATTTTATAAATATAAATTTTTACACTTGGCGAGAGATTTAGCGCTAACAATTAGGTTGATTTAAGATTTAAAATTAAGTACATTTATATTTAGCACTTATATTTAACATTTAAGTTGATTCAAGATTTAGATTTAATGTTTACATTTATATTTAGTACTTACACTATTTTGCCAAAAGTATTTGGCCACCCATCCAAATGATCAGAATCAGGTGTCCTAATCACTTGGCCCGGCCACAGGTGCATAAAATCAAGCACTTAGGCATGGAGACTGTTTCTACAAACATTTGTGAGAGAATGGGCCGCTCTTATAGATTTCCAGCGTGGAACTGTCATAGGAGGCCACCTGTGCAACAAATCCAAATTTCCTCACTCCTAAATATTCCAAAGTCAACTGTCGGCTTTATTATAAGAAAAGTGAAGAGTTTGGGAATAACAGCAACTCAGCCACCAAGTGGTAGGCCACGTAAACTCACATAGAGAGGTCAGTGGATGCTGAAGCGCATAGTGCAAAGACTTTCTGCACAGTCAGTTGCTACAGAGCTCCAAACTTCATGTGACATTCCAATTAGCCCACGTACAGTACGCAGAGAGCTTCATGGAATGGGTTTCCATGGCTGAGCAGCTGCATCTAAGCCATACATCACCAAGTCCAATGCAAAGCGTCGGCTACAGTGGTGTAAAGCACGTCATCACTGGACTCTAAAGCAGTGGAAATGCCTTCTCTGGACTGATGAATCACGCTTTTCCAACTGGCAATGTGATGGACAAGTCTGGGTTTGGAGGTTGCCAGGAGAACGGTACATTTCAGACTGCATTGTGCCGAGTGTGAAATTTGGTGGAGGAGGAATTATGGTGTGGGGTTGTTTTTCAGGAGTTGGGCTTGGCCCCTTAGTTCTAGTGAAAGGAACTTTGACTGCTACAGGATACCAAAACATTTTGGACAATTCCATGGGATGGCACTTCAAGTTCATATGTGAGTCAAGGCAAGTGGCCAAATACTTTTGGCAACATAGTGTACATTTAACATTTAGTTTTAGATTCAACATGAAGAATCAACATTTGATTTACACTTAAATGTGTGAAGAGTGAGTTAAATGTAAGTAAAGTGAGCTAACCGTATGAAATACAGTATATCTGCTATAAAAGTGTAATTAAATGTTTACATTCGGCACCCCATAAGCGTGAGTCAGCACACATTTCGCTCTCGACACATCTCATCTCTCCCATGAGAAATGAAGTATTGTAGGTATTTGTGCATACACAAGCTTAATACCTGAGGCCCCTGGAACAGCCACCATCCACATCAGTAAATGAAATAAAATCAATCAAATTTGCAGTAAAAATATGCAAAAGTTGTGCACTTCAACTAAATTTTTTTAATACTTTCTGCACACTTCAAAAAACCACACTTCCAGGACGTCAACATGTGCAGTGTGTTACCCTTTTCTCGCCACTAAATTGGTACCATGAGGTAGCGGTGCTTCTCCAGGAGGGTCCAGCATCCTTATGCTGTGTCAACAACCTGCAAGGAAAAGCAGCAGGCGGAAACTAATCAAACAATACAACAGTTTTCATTGATTTTTTCAACTTTTGTATTTTTAAAAACAAACCAAAAATAACAGATTAAATAAAATTTACAGTAGACATATGCAATCATTGTGCACTTCAACTACATGTTCTGATACTTTCTGCACAGCTGTCAACAGAAAAAAAGCCAACACAGTGGAGGGAAGTTGCAGGAAAGGACAGAAGTGAGGTTGAGGGATGAAGAGGAAAGGAGAAAAGGACAAAGAAAAAGGCCAAAATTTTCACTCGGGGAGGAAGAGAGAAAAAAAAATCACTGAATATATAGATTTCTTTATTCCTTACATCACTTATATAAATATATTGAGGTCCCTGCCTCCCCCAAAAAAGAACAGCGCAATACAGAAGCCCACAACAGCAGTAAGGCAAACAAGAGTGCAGGAGAGGAACAGCATGAAAGACGTACCAAAATGTATAAATATGCCACATGGGCAGGATGGTCGGCGCTGGAAGAAAAGAAGGTGAGGAAGAAGAAAAGCTTTCATTGAGGTGGACTGTTTTGGCTTGTTTATGTGCTCGTCACCCTGGTGTGTGTGTGTGTGTGTGTGTGTGTGTGTGTGTGTGTGTGTGTGTGTGTGTGTGTGTGTGTGTGTGTGTGTGTGTGTGTGTGTGTGTGTGTGTGTGTGTGTGTGTGTGTGTGTGTGTGTGTGTGTGTGTGTGTGTGTGTGTGTGTGTGTGTGTGTGTGTGTGATGCTTTTACCTGTACGTGTTTGTTTCAATATGCCGGCAGCACACACTTCAGGTGAAACACATGCTTGTGTGCTCTTCTGCTATATGAATACAAAACAATTAAAAACAAAGGACAAAAGAATATTGAAAGCAAACACCGACCACCTCATGAGTCACACTTTCTTCCCTTTTATACATTTGACACGTTTTTTTTCTTTATAATTGTACACCAAGACCAGCATGAGAGTCTCACTGAGAGCTGGCTCTCTCCAGCACACGCAGGTCGTAGTTCTTTTTGGCCGCCCTCAGTTTGAAGAGGCTAGCTGCACTGTTGTTCAGTTTGAAGGAAGCACTCTGGGCGGCCATGGTGCTGGGGAACACGGCCACCACCGTGTACAGGTGAGCAGGGTCCTCACCCTTCACCGCTCCCATGCAGGTCATGGGGCCGCCCGACCCCGAGGGTCCGCAGCCTCCCGCTCGCCCTCCCTGAGGCTCCTTCAGCCACTGGATCCTGGCGCCACACATGGACAGCTGGTTGAAGAGTTTTTCAGCTTCTGGACGTGAAATCCCTTCTGGCAGGTCCGTTACTTCAAGTACTCGACTCACCACTGAGACAAGGAGGAGAGTTGAAGAGACACGTTAGCAGGCTTGACTCTTCTCTGCCACATTTAGCCCCCCTAAAAGTTTCCATCCCGCCCCTAGAACATCCTGACTGAATTCAAATACAGTACAGGCCACAGTTTGGACACACCACCTCATTCAATGCATTTTTTTATTTTCATGACTATTTACATTGTAGATTGTCACATCAACTTGTGAAGTGAAAACCATTTGAGGTGGCTACCTCTTGAAGCTCATGGAGAGAATGCCAAGAGTGTGCAAAGCAGTAATCCGAGCAAAGGGTGGCTATTTTGAAGAAACTAGATGAGGTGGCGACTTGTCCAGGGTGTACCCCGCCTTCCGCCCGATTGTAGCTGAGATAGGCTCCAGCGCCCCCCGCGACCCCGAGGGAATAAGCGGTAGAAATGGATGGATGGATAGAATATAAAACATGTTTTCAGTTATTTCACCTTTATTTGTTAAGCACATAACTCCACATAGTTTTGATGTGACAATCTACAATGTAAATAGTCATAAAAATAAAGAAAACACATTGAATGAGGAGAAGGTGTGTCCAAACTTTTGGCCTGTACTGGTGACTTTATGCAATTCTTTACTAAGAAAATTAAACTTAATAAAAAAGAGATTAAAAACAACACATCCCAGCTCCAACTGGGTTCTATTAACACAGATATGAATGTACTGTATATACGACAGATATTGCCCTCCAAAATAGTCTCTCTCTTTTGGAAGAAATAACATTAAAGGAACTCCTGCAACTTGTAAAGGGGATAAAACAAACATGTTTACTTGACCCACTTCCTAGGAAAGGAGCTGTTTGTAATATTAGGACCATATATATATTATATATTCAAGCACACCTGTGAAGTGAAAACCATTTCAGGTGACTACCTCTTGAAACTCATCGAGAGAATGCAAAGAGTGTGCAAAGCCGTAATCAGAGCAAAGGGTGGCTATTTTGAAGGAACTAGAATATAAAACATATTTTCAGTTTTTTCACCTTCTTTTGTTAAGTACATAACTCCACGTGTGTTCATTCATAGTTTTGATGTGACGATTTACAACGTAAATAGACATGAAAATAAAGAAAACACATTGAATGAGAAGAAGGTGTGTGGCCTGTACTGTACATTGCATGTGGGTCATTTTATTGTGAAAATCTGAGAATGCCACAGAGCAGCCCAGAATTCCTTTGAGATCGTCATCCTTGGTTTGCGGCGGATAATGCAAGAGCATAACTATGAGATCACAGAGGAGATGAAGATTTTCAGGGAATTGGACTACAGTAGAACCTCGATTTCGCAAACGCATCGATTTCGCAAACGCCTCTATTTGCGAACTCTACAACCGTATGCGAACCATGTCTCTGTGTACGTACGCTTCATTCGGTCATTTTGTGTTCCACCTGCAGGCAAAAAGCAAGGCACAGCATTTTAGTAAGGAGGCGCAGCCCTCCACGTCTCTTGCTGCACATTGCAGTGCACTAATCACTAATCTGTCCTTTAGCGTGTGTGCATTTTTTTCTGTGTTTTTTTTTTGCATTTTGCCAACTCAATATGAGTCCCAAAAACTCAACAGACCAGCGCGGAAAGGAGGGAAGAATCGCTTGTGAGGAGTACATTAATGGCACTCGCAAGTATGGAAGAATAGACGAAGCAGGTTTTGTACCACAGCAAGTTTTAATTGTGTGACTTTAGCTTTACAGATGTTAATGTGGGTAGATTCAACTTTTTAAAATGTTTATTTTGTAGCAATATAGTTAACAATTTTTTGTGATTTCTGATGGTTTATGAAGGCGCCAAAGGGACTTCTGTGTGTGTGCATGTGTTGGCAGAGCAGCGCATACAGCACAGTTCAGCTTGTTCATAAAGAGAAACTTGTGTTATGTTTGTTTGATATACACTACTGTATAGCACATTATATTGTGTTCAAAGTGTACAAGTCGAGGCTGGAACCCAGTATTCATATTTACATTGTTTATGGAGACATTTGCTTCACTATATAAACTTTTCGATTTACGAACCTCACTCAGAAACCGGAGGCTGTTTGCAACATTTACACAGATGTCTAGAGGGCGCTAACTTTCCATTGTTATATCCCGCCCTCTTACGGCTTGTAGAACGTAATGACGTAACTACGTACGTACCTAACACATACATTAGCTTTGGGTGTTGTTAGCTAATGATAGCAATTTGGTTAGTTACTTTAGCTGTCATTGAATGTATATTATATCATAACAACATGACTGCAAATTGTTCCTTGCTTCATTTTATCCGGGCAGTAAAAAATATTACAAACTTAGTAATTGTGAAAAATATAAACTGTTTTAAAATCCATATCTTCTGTTAAACAACCACTAACAGTGACATAAGCTAGCCAGTGGTGTTCCTGTTACATTGTTTGCTTTGAAAAATGTAATTGTGAGAAAGTTGCAAACAGCCCCCCTAAGTTATATCATAGATGATCTCTTCTGCACACTTTTTAATGTTTGGTTTGATACTAAATTCTGATTTATTATTTGTCATTGAGACATTTGTTTTAAGTGAGTTGCACGGCAGAACGAAATTACGTAGAATTTTAAAGTCATGATAAAAAAAACACGTAAACATTAACATCTTAAGGAAATTAAACCAGCTTTAAAATGTAGTTTCAAAATATGGAAAATGCCATTCATAAGACAGAATAACAGTAAAAAAAAGGATAGTTACTGCCAGAATAATTGTATCTAAGTTATCACAAAACTTTGTGTTGCCATGAGTTCCCGGCGAGAGGACAAAAGCGGTCTTTGATCCTACCAAGGAGAAGGCTTGTAAAAACTCCACTGTGTAGGATGGGAAGCAACATGAAGGTGTTCTGTTTCTTTGATGTATTGCAATCCACAGAAAGATTTTGTCTTGACCCGAGAACTACAAAGCGGAGAGAAAGCAGGACCTGCCCAAGCTCCAGGCACTTCTTCTTTGAACTGTTTTCCGACCTTTTCTTTGAACTGTTTGTAATCAAAGGCGATGGCTGTTTACGACCCCCCTCCCTTAGAAACAGCTGTTGCCAGGTAATCAGGGAAAGTCCAAATAAAAGAGGAGGCGTACAATCTTTCGTCAGAGCGTGGTGACACTGTACAAGCGTTTCTCCTCAATTGAGCCAAATTTAATTCTGTCTCTGTTTAATTCCTTGCTTCTTGTCTTGTTTAATAGATGTCATCAGTGTTTGAACCTGACAGTTACACTCAGCCTATTGTTGAAGAAACATACTATGAAACGGTAATAAAACACATGATGAAATATAATATTGCACTGTGTTATGTAATGTTTCTATTTCCAGGATTTTATATGGCATTTGGATAAAAAGTGTTGCAGTTTTATAACAAGTATCTTTTTTCCACAAGGCAAAAGAGGGAAGTGTCCTCCCTGCTTGTTCTGACGGGTCTCCAGGAGATGGCAGTGTGACTTCAATCATCTTTTCGCCACTTCTCACCACTCTTCCAACTGCCCTTTTCCCCAGATTTTCACTGGATGCGTAACGGCCCCTGAACGGCGCCGCCCCGGAACGTCTCCGCCATCCGCCAATCCCCACCACCGTGTGATATACACTGTTGCACCTCTGTTGTGCATCGAAACAGCTGCAACTTTTATGAGATTTCGCGAATCTCCATGCATTCACCTGATAAGGGTAGTTGTAGCCAAGCAAAAACTACAAACACTTTATTATGTCTTTTCAGAGGAGCAGAAGCAAAAATAAACTGTCATTGGAGATAGAGTATGTAACGCCTGCTGAACAGCAATATTCTCGTCTCCAGTTTTGCAGTCCAAGTGGACTTCTGTGACGGCCTTTACTTGACTCATGGAAAAGACAACAAATACTTTATATATTTTTTGTTGTAGCAAGCAAGTTAAGTTAAAGTTTAAAGTACCAATGATTGTCACACACACACAAGGTGTGGTGAAATGTGTCCTCTGCATTTGACCCATCCCCTTGTTCACCCCCTGGGAGGTGAGGGAGGAGTGGGCAGCAGCGGTGGCCGCGCCCGGGAATCATTTTTGGTGATTTAACCCCCAATTCCAACCCTTGATGCTAAATGCCAAGCAGGGAGGTAATGGGTCCCATTTTTATAGTCTTTGGTATGACTCGACCGGGGTTTGAACTCACAACCTACCGATCTCAGGGCGGACACTCTAACCACAGGGCCACTGAGTAGGTCAGCAACAACACAAAGGTAACATCATCCCTGACGAGCACTGTGTGCGCACACACACGCACACACACACACCTCATTTAACTCCCCCTAACGACTCCCCTGCTTGGTTTTTGACACCGGACCCCAAATGGTTGTCCGGGATATGCCTGTAAAATGATTATTTGATTTTCGACCTCCAGAATCAGCATGTCCTCATACATTTGTGTTACCGAGGTAAAATGATGTCAGAAAACGTTTGACAAGTTCACTTTGTGTCCGTCCCTGTCCTTTACGACATTTCAAAGTGTAAAATACAATCCGCCTTGAATAGGGAGTATTTATTTTTTTTTTTAAGTAATCTGGATAATTTATTTTGTGCTCTACTTCCTGTCCCACACAAGCAGATTGTGGCTAGATTGATCTGTCGTGTTGGGCTGTCTGGCAAATATAGAAGCTCTGCATATATTTAGCGCAGGGATGCAGAACGGCACCAGAGACGGTGGAAACTGACACATTGACTCGAATGTAAACAGACAGTGTCTGTCCCGCATCCAGTGAAAATGCGGGGTTTGTCTGAGGCGTTGCTGCTCTGGTGCCACAAAGAGATGCTGCTGGTTAGCACACCTGGCAGAAGGTGGTGAGGACCGATGGCTCGGGAGTGCTCGCTTAAGCCTGCGCAGGAAGCGCATGCGTGAGTCACATGACCAATGTTCCCTCTAATTGTTCATGTGGGTGAGCAAACGCGGAAACTCCTTGAGGACTCAGTGGAGCACATGTGAGCAACATCAGACGTGCGCACTGTGGCCACACCTGTCCCAAACCAGACTAAATATCAAGTTAAATGTTTTATTATAGGAATCAAATGACAGCAGTAGGGATGATGTTTGATAAGAAATGATCGAGTTCGAGCCCATTATCGAATCCTCTTATCGAACCAATTCCTTATCGATTCTCTTATCGAATCCAGATAGGTTGTTGTATATGGAAAAAAACACAATATTTGGTTTAACAAAAGCTCACTTTTATTTTATAAGAAAAAAAAAAGAAATTGACTTTTACCCCCCTAAAAAAATTTAAAAAATAAAATAAATATTGACTGTTGTTACCCATGGTATGGTATTTTTATTTCTTTTTTTGTCATAAAAAAATACAATCATGTGTGCTTACGGACTGTATCCCTGCAGACTGTATTGATCTATATTGATGTATAATGTAGGAAACAGAAATATTAATAACAGAAAGAAACAACCCTTTTGTGCGAATGAGTGTGAATGAGTGTAAATGGGAGAGGGAGGTTTTTTGGGTTGGTGCACTAATTGTAAGTGTATCTTGTGTTTTTTATGTTGATTTAATTTAAAAAAAATATATATATATATATTTCTTGTGCGGCCCGGTACCAATCGATCCACGGACCGGTACCGGGCGGCGGCCCGGTGGTTGGAGACCACTGGTGTAGGCTACAAGATAACGTTAACGTTATCAGACACATACAAACAGGCTAACATTAACGTTACCGTTAGCCACGGACTATGCTTAGGTAACGTTAGTCTAGCTAACATTACTGCAATCCTGGATTGACATACGAGGTAACCTTATTTTAGCCTAAAGGCTACGAGTGAGCAGATATGGAAATTAACCGGCAACAGTTAACGTTAGTTACTCACCAGCACTATCACTGGAATTGGCGCTGCAGGTTGAAGAGGGGCGTGCTTCGTCGCTGCTTCTCCACGACACCTTTCTCTAACCTTCAGGTTATGTGCAGCTTGAACATGTTTCAACATGCTTGTTGTACTTCCCCCCTTACATGAGAGCGAAGCCTGGCAATAATTGCAGATAGCCGTTTCCCCGTCGTATTTTTTTGTAAAATGAAGCCATGCCTTGAGGCGTTTTTTCCGGTCCATTGTTGTTGCTGCTTTCTGTATCTGCCGCCTAATGACTGAGCTATGTCATTTCCTGGGACGTGCCACAGGGCATTTCCTGTGGGACGGGATTTGTTCCCAGGGATTCGAATAAAGAACCAACTCTTTTTCTTTACTATAGTGGCCTCGATAACGGGAACCGGTTCTTAAAAAGGGATTTGAGTCCATGGAATTGGTTCTTTTCTTATCGAACAACCGGGAGAACCGGTTTCGAACATCATCCCTAGACAGCAGTCAGCGGGGGGTGTATATTGTAGCGTCCCGGAAGAGTTAGTGCTGAAAGGGGTTCTGGGTATTTCTTCTGTTGTGTTTATGTTGTGTTACGGTGCGGATCTTCTCCCGAAATATGTTGGTCATTCTTGTTTGGTGTGGGTTCACAATGTGGCGCATATTTGTAACAGTGTTAAAGTTGTTTATACGGACACCCTCAGTGTGACCTGTATGGCTGTTGATCAAGTATGCATTGCATTCACTTGTGTGTGTGTAAAAGCCGCATATACAGTATTATGTGACTGGACCGGCACGCTGTTTGTATGGAGGAAAAGTGGACGCGACGACAGGTTGTAGAGGACGCTAAAGACAGTGCCTTTAAGGCACGCCCCCAATAATCTTGTCCGGGTGGAAATCGGGAGAATGGTTGCCCCGGGAGATTTTCGGGAGGGGCACTGAAATTCGTGAGTCTCCCGGGAAAATCGGGAGGTTGAAACCGATACCGATAATTTCCGATATTACATTTTAAAGCATTTATCGGCCATCTCTATTCTTCATAAATGACACTAGAATAAGCACACATTTGATTGGTAAATCACAGTGTAACGACCTGGAATTACACATAATGTGTGGTGTTGGAGTTGTCCGACTTTTTGTGTGGCTGTAAACGCATCAGTGGCTAAGTGCCATGTGTGCATGTGTTGGCAAGTGAGAAAGAGCGAGCGGCTGCTGTTGATATGACTGATGACAAAGTTGGTTTTGGTCTGGTTTGTACCGCAGAAAATGACCAGATTTGCTCGATATAAAATTTGTTTATGTCCGACAATAAAAAGATCGATGGAATTCATGTCCTCCTTAAAGCATCTCGACAGACATTGCAATAATTGAACAGTGATGACAAAAACTGTTTTCTCTGTCGTGGCCGCTTGTCAGTTACATTGAAAATTGTTATGCGCTTATTTTTTTATTTGATTTTGTGCGAGGCATAGATTTGCCATGTGCAAAGGACGCGTGAACAGTGCGCAATTGCGCAGGTGCGCACCTTAGTGGGAACGTTGCACATGACTTCCATTTATCACAAGAATCAGCACCTCCAAGTCCGAGTCCATGGTTCTCACCAGGAAAAGGTTGGAGTGCCAAGTCTGGGTTGGGGAGGAGATCTTGCCTCAAGTGGAGGAGTTCAAGTACCTTGATGTCTTGTTCACGAGTGAGAGAAGAGTGGATCGTGAGATCGTCAGGCGGATTGGTGCGGTGTCTGTAGTGATGCGGACCCTGAATCAGTCCGTTGTGGTGAAAAAGGGGCTGAGCCGGAAGGCAAAGATCTCGATTTACCGGTCTGTCTTTCTTCCTACACTCACCTATTATCATGAGCTTTTGGTTAAGAGCGAAAGGACAAGATCACGGGTACAAGCGGCCGAAAAAAGTTTACTCTGTCGGGTGGCGCGGCTCTCCCTTAGAGATAGGGTATGATGCTCTGTCATCCGGGAGGAGCTCAGTGTAAAGTCGCTGCTCCTCCACATGGAGAGGAGCCAGATGAGGTGGTTTAGGGCATCTGGTCAGGATGTCCTTCAAACGCCTCCCTGGGGAGATGATTAGGGCAAATCCGACCAGTAGGAGGCCACGCCGAAGACCCACAAAACGTTGGGGGGAGACTATGTCTCCCAGCTGGCCTGGGAAGGCCTTGGGATCCCCCGGGAGGAGCTGGACGAAGTGGCTGGGGAGAGGGAAGTCTGGGCTTCTCTGCTTAGGCTGCTGCCTCTGCGACCAGACCTCATAAGCGGAAGAAGATGAATGTATGGATGGATAAAATGTAATTTTTTTATGTAACATTTAAAAATGAGCTTCTTATGATAACTATGCTGTCCAGTTGTATCTGAGACAGAGATCGGCCGATAAATGCTTTAAAATGTAATATCGGAAATTATCGGTATCGGTTTCAAAAAGTATAATATATGACTTTTTAAAACGCCGCTGTACGGAGTGGAGTGGTACACGGACGTAGAGAGAAGTACAGAGCAGTTGCGTCTCCCAGTTATACTTGCCAACCCTCCCGATTTTCCTGGAAGACTCCCGAATTTCAGTGCCCCTCCCGAAAATCTCCCGGGGCAACAATTCTCCCAAATTTCTCCCGATTTCCACCCAGACAACAATATTGGGGGCGTGCCTTAAAGGCACTGCCTTTGCGTGCCGGCCCAATCACACAATATCTACGGCTATTCACACACACAAGTAAATGCCTTGTATAGTTGGTCAACAGCCATACAGGTCACACTGAAGGTGCCCGTATAAACAACTTTAACACTGTTACAAATATGCGCCACACTGTGAACCCACACCAAACAAGAATGTCAAACACATTTCGGGAGAACATCTGCACCGTAACACAACATAAACACAACAGAACAAATACCCAGAACCCCTTGCAGCACTAACTCTTCCGGGACGCTACAATATACACCCCCCGCTACCCCCCCAACCCCACCCACCTCAACCTCCTAATGCTCTCTCAGGGAGCGCATGTCCCAAATTCCAAGCTTCTGTTTTGAGGCATGTTAAAAAAAATAATGCACTTTGTGACTTAAATAATAAATATGGCAGTGCCATGTTGGCACTTTTTTCCATAACTTGAGTTGAAGTTGTTCTCTTATTTTGGAAAACCTTGTTACATTGTTTAATGCATCCAACGGGGCATCACAACAAAATTAGGCATAATAATGTGTTAATTCCACAACTATATATATCGGTATCGGTTGATATCGGTATCGGTAATTAAGAGTTGGGGAATATCGGATATCGGCAAAAAAGTCATTATCGGACATCTCTACTTTTAAGTGACTTTCTTTGTAAAATCTAGCATCCTTATATATTGTATCTGTTATTGGAGACTGTATTCATGTTAAGACAATAGCCAAATATTAGCTTGCCCTACTTATAAGACCAGGTATACGACCTGTTTTACATTGTACAATAACAATAATTATAAAAACCGAGCAAAACGATAGAATATACAAAACATTATGTTAATACCAATTACTAATAGCACAGATTGCTTTTAAATATAAGTAAATTATTTTAGCCTTTTTTTTAATAGAAAATATTAGCATCATCGACGGTTGTGCAAATTGTATGACGATGTCATATTGACCACGCCCACAACGCCCCAAGTATATTGGCAAGCTGGGAGAAATACTGGACTTGGCATGGAAGCGCTATAAACTACAACAAGATGGTAGGGAGGAGACGCGTCAAAGTGGAGCCACATAAATGAGACTGCTCAAAAACGGCGCATCATGAAGGGACGGTCAGAAAGCGGCTTGAAGACGGTCTGTAAAAAATAATCTATGCACAATTTTGACCATAGGACCACCTTACATGTTATGTAGACCACAAGGAAATGTTTTAAATGTAGAAAAAAATAATCACATGACCCCTTTAAATGAATTAACACAGTAAGTTGAATGATGCAAACAAGTTTGTTACTGGATACTTAATAATATGCTCCTGCCTTGAAGACTTTGTATGTGTAAGTGATATGCAACTAGAATTATTTCACACTTGTTGATATTGACAAATGTGCTACATTATTGTTCAATTAAGAAGACAAAGTAAGGATTACTATAAGTACTTTTAAAAAGTCTAAATTCCAGCATCAACGCTAAATTTTGCACAATACACTTTTGGTGGAATCTTTGAGATTTAAAGTGTTGAAAAATATGATATGTAAAATAGGACCAAAGTGATGCTATTAACCCAACGCTATTGCTTATTTTATAAAACATAACACCAAACAAACTCACCAACATCTGTTGTGCCAAGATCTGTGGATGCAGATTTGAGTGTTTGCTTCTTCCCTCGTGCACCAAGTTTCATCACGCCGTGGCCCTGCACACAGAGCAGTATGAGTGAAATATTACAGTTAGGATACTAGGTGGCGACAAACAATTAGATGAGATCTTGATGGAAGAGGAAAAACAATTGGATTAACAAAAAAGGTGAGGAAGTTGAGGGTCTACTGACCTGATGGGAACTGTATGAAGACTGGCCATGCATGAGGCTAGGAGGGCACAGACTGTACTGGAGAGGTTGTCCTAATAAAGAGTAGCGGCCGTCACCTAAACACAAATGACAAGAATAAGTGTCTTATTACAAGTTGCGCTGATCGCATAGACTGCAGACAAGGCAATGGGAGATCGTGTAAATAATACTCTGATATTAAAAGGGAGACTGCACTCCCATTGGCTCAATTGTTAGCTGACTTTTGCTAATGTTTATTTAGGAGTTAAAGTTAAAGTAAAGTTAAAGTACCAAGGATTGTCACACACACACTAGGTGTGGCGATACTATTCTCTGCATTTGACCCATAACCCTTGATCACCCCCTGGGAGGTGAGGGGACCAGTGAGCAGCAGCGGTGGCCACGCCCGGGAATCATTTTTGGTGATTTAACCCCCAATTCTAACCCTTGATGCTGAGTGCCAAACAGGGAGGTAACGGGTCCCATTTTTATAGTCTTTGGTATGACTCGGCCGGGGTTTGAACTCACAACCTACCGATCTCAGGGCAGAAACTCTAACCACAAAGTCACTGAGTAAAAAAGCATTTAAAAAAAAATATATATATATATATATATACAGTATATAAATATATATGTGTGCTTCTCGTCCTATATAAGGATTGTGAGTGATCAGATAAAAAGTGCAGTTCCCCTTAAAAGGTCTTAGTGTCTTTCTCGCCATTTCCGGGCAATAAATGGCTGTCAAAGTGAACCAACTTGTGAACCTACCTCGTCAAGACTTCTCCTGTCCAGGTGAGATGCATGATTTATGATCTACAATAAATTTCCAAGGAGCAGGGAACCGCAAGAATGCAGCAACCACTCGATGATGTAAACATTGGGACACACAGTAGTGATCACGGCGACGCTAGTTTGTCTGCGTTAGCGCTTATAATAACAATATCACTAATACTTGTTAGTATTCAAGTCAAAAAATGTAAATTGAATATTTTTGGCGTTTTTTGAATGGTTATTTAATAGATTTTAATGGGCGAAATAGAGGACCTCCCATTGGCTCCACTGTAAGCGGACTTTTATTTACGTTTAATTAATATTTAGAATGTATTAAAAAAAATCCATCTGCCCTCATGTCTTTCATAATGATCGTAAACGATCGGCAAAATAAAAATAAAAAAGTGCAGTTCCCCTTTAGGAGAAGTGGAGTTGCTGCTGCGTGCATGTCGGTCTGTAAATATTGTCATTCATCCAGGTCATTGCATTCCCAGGGCATTGACTGGTACTTGAATGTGTGCATGTATAACTAAAGAGATTGTTTAAAGAGGCAGTCGTGTGACCCCAAGAGGTGAAGCACGGCTTAATCATTACTTTGGAGAAAATAGGGGAAAGAGCATGTGCATATTGACAATGCAATGTCATTCGTCAGATTAGAGGACAGAATTGTTGGTTTACTAACACGTGTGTGTGTGTTACATGACCATGAACTGAACATCACCCCCTTGCACACTGTTAAAAGTAGAACTACTGCAATTCCATTTATAAGTTCTCTTAGCTGGTGTCTTGCATTTGTAATAAAGTAGTTTCAAGTCACACCTTGAGCTGTCCCACCCGGCCGTGGGAATTGGGGAATGAGGGGTAATGGTCCAAGGCCTGGACAGACACTGTTGACGCTGCCAGAGGGAGACGGGGTAGGAGACTGGGTCGGCGAGGGCAGAGGACTTGTCAGCTGGGTGCTAGCCTGGAGACAAGAAGAAGATAGAAGATGTACCTGAAGTTATATACTCTTATAGTGAAACCACAGTGCTGTTTGAGTAAGTTCTGGTTTACCTGTGAAGTATTGTCAGGTTTGTAGAGATCCCCAGGCTTTCCGGGTCTCTGCTCTATGCTGTAGTATTTGCATGGGTTCCACTGGACTAGCGGAGGGTTCTGGGAAGGCTGCGATCCATTAGGGACACTAAGCTGCATGACCATGACTCCAGGACCAGGAGGAGGAATTCCTGACGACAGATAGATGCACAGTTGTCTCATATTTAAATGACATTGCAGCCATTCCAAGGATTCTAATTTTAAACATGAGCATTAATGATGTCCACAAGGCTGTTTAGGTGTGTTGCTAAGAAACAACAAAACACAAACTATTGTAATAATTCCAGTTGTGATCATCCCTTGATTAGACCACATTCCCATCCACTGGGTCATGGCATATTCGTGTGCCATGAAAAATTATCAGGAATTGTCCAATTTAACGTAACTGGTCAGAAATGACGTAATACAAATAATGCTCTTCTCCCTAATGGCAAGAGTTGGGTATTAGGCTGGACAATTAATCAAATATTCATCTCGATTTGGGCTTCTCATCATCATAAAAATATTATAATGTAAAAAACAAACAAACAATTGGGCCGTGCAAAATGCATGCAAATTCCTGAGCTTGTAACGATGTGAAAAAGTGAGAAAAAGTGAAAAAGACCACCTCTACAAGAAGTTTGGGATCTCACCATGGTTGCTACTTTGTATTTGACTCAGCGCTAGTATGCATAATATATCATCGCTAAAAAAGTAAGGCCATATGACTTTCGCGTTAACGTACCCGCAGACAGAATCAACATTAGCCAATAAAACAGAATCCGCTGTTAAACGCAGAATATCAAAGAAATGTATATTAAGTGTGAGGGAAATCTTTGTGAGGAAAAGTAACATTTGTTTAGGAAAATAATGCGCCTGGGACCACTCAATCATACCCAAAACACGTTCTAAACTAAACAATGTCAAGACGGCCACTTGGAAAACACACAATAAAACTACAAAGATATAGTCAGCAAAAAGAATCCATACATCCACAACACATCTAACCTGCTTGTGTTGTGAACGACATCATCGATGTAAGATCAATGTGCAAACAGGACAGCAGTCGCAACTCGAAAGGCTCTCTCTATTTCTATCGTCAATTTGTCAGCTTGAAGCTTAGAACAGCAGCACGCTTCCCCCTTCACAATAACAGCGCTGAGCACATCCAGTCTGACTAAAGGTATACAAAAAAAAGTACCTTACACAAGCACAATATACTTATTGATACATTTACAAAATTATTATGCTTTGACTTAAACTATTGATCAAAATTGTCCAAAAATGTACTGTACCAATAAATGTGAGATTTTTGCATTTAATTAACAAACATTTGTGGGTTTAGATCAGGGGATGTCATTGTGAGTTTGTGCAGCCCTTTGAGACACTTGTGATTAAGGGCTATATGAATACATTTTGATTGACTGATTTGATTTTGATAAAATTGTGTTCATGACACAAAAAGCACATGCTCTATGGTGGTAAAATATGTGTGGAAAGTAAAAAAACAAATAAACTGAATTTTTTTTTTTTTAAATATTTGTATTATTTCAATTTATTGTTACTATTACCGTATTTGCCGCACTATAAGGCGCACCGGATTATAAGGCGCACCTTCAATGAATGGCCTATTTTAAAACTTTGTTCATATATAAGGCGCACCGCATTATAAGGCGCATAGAATAGACGCTACAGTAGAGGCTGGGGTTAGGTTATGCATCCATTAGATGGAGCTGCGCTAAAGGGAATGTCAACAAAACAAATAATGATTGTACTGACACTTCTACTTGCTGCTCTCTGTTCAGCAACCCACTGTTCGAGTTTGTCCTCCAACTGTAGCCATCTCGCTTTGTTCCCTCTGAAACTCTGTTTAGTCTTCTTTACTTGGCGCAGGTCATCATGTTGCTTCCTCTACTTCCGCACCATTGATTCGTTAATGTTAAATTCTCTCGCTGCTGCTTTATTCCCGTGTTGTACTGCGTGACTGATCGCCTTGAGTTTAAACTCTACGTCATAAGCGTGTCTCTTAATAGGAGCCATTTTTGGGTCTTTATATAAAGTTTAGGTCTCGCAACTACGGTAAGCAGCCGCCAACTTCATTTTCCCCCGTAGAAGAAGAAGCGCAAGCAGCCGCCGACTTAATTTTCTCCCGTAGAAGAAGAAGCGCTTCTTCTTCCGCGGTAAGCAGCCGCCAACTTCATTTTCCCCCGTAGAAGAAGAAGCGCAAGCAGCCGCCGACTTCATTTTCCCCCGTAGAAGAAGAAGCGCTTCTTCTTCTTTTACGGTAAGCAGCCATAGAAGGGGGAAAATGAAGTCGGCGTAGTTACCGTAGTTGCGAGACCTGTTGTGGCTCAATATTGGTCCATATATAAGGCGCACCGGATTATAAAGCGCACTGTCAGTTTTTGAGGAAATTGGAGGTTTTTAGGTGCGCTTTACAGTGCGGAGAATACGGTATATTAACTGTTGTGTATTTGTTACTAATTTCTATCTGGTTGTTCTTTGAAAAATGTGTTTGTTCCAGTTTATTTCGGACATGCATACAAAAAAATTACAATGTAATGCATCACATATTTCCAGTTGTTTTTACAGCAAGTCCAGAAAGGAGTAGGAAGAAGTTGAGCTTATTCAATCCTACCAATTTTCATATCATAGCAGTTTTATAAACAATTCATTCCATAATTAAATTCCTCTTTTGTCGCGAATAATTGTTATTCTTATTTCATTATGTTATTATTCTAATTGAATATTTGTTTGCTATTGTTGTATATTTTTACATTAGGTTTCAAGCTCATTTTATCATCTTTTATTACACCCAAAAATGTGTTTTGTTTCACCCTTTCAATGTCTACTTTGTCTATTTGTATTTGTGTTTGACTTTCTCTTCTACTGTTACCAAATAACATTATTTTAGTTTACTGAGATTCAAAGATAGTCTGTTTTTGTCAAACCATCTTTTTAATTTGTTCATTTCTTCTGTTATTTGTATTAGCTTTTGTGTGTTCTCTCCTTAACAAAACACAGTTGTGTCATCTGCAAATAATACTAACTTTAAGTCCTTTGTAACTTTACAAATGTTTATTTAAAGATTCAACAATTTTGGTCCCGGTATTGATCCTTGAGGTACACCACAAGATATATTCAGCTCTGTAGACGTTTGTTCTCCTATCTTCACGTATTGCTTCCTGTTGGTTAAGTAGCTTCTTATATTTAAAGTTGAGTTTAGGTGGTACAATAAATTGTTTTCAAATTAATGAATATTTGTGCTTTAAATTGTATTTTTTGCCATGATTTTGTTTAGATACTCATCTACCGGTACATAGTATACAACACTGGGGCTGTAGCTATCGATTTATTTTTTTTATATCGAGTAATCAATCCATTATTTATTTTGAATAATTGAGCAATGGGACTTTTATAAAAAGGTTTAAATGAAATAAACAAAAAAATATTCTGTTTGCCATAACCTTTATTCTTGTTTTCAAAGTAAATGCACATCAACAACATTGAAATTGCATTTTTAACATTAATTATTTTTTTTAATTAAAAATTAAAAATTAAAAATATACTACCGCTTTCATGTACGCTCTATTGCAGCGGTTGAGTGGCAACTTCCATGTGGTCTAGATTTTATCCATTTTTATTTGCTCCACACTTTAAACGATTAAACGAAACAACAGTTGGAGCTTCATTTGATCAATTGTAGCTATAGCTGCACGTGTGCTGGTGGGACATTGAGAGAAATAAACTAACATGCACTGTGAATTTGTGAAACATAGCATAATCTACTCCTTTATGAAACTGCTCCACGTGCCAGTCCAAGATGACAACTGCTCACATGAAATATTGACACTTTGGCCACAATTTGGACAAGTTCCCTGTGAACTGTACTCAAGGGATTATAATTGTTTCATGCTAACAACCCAAAATGATATCCAAGTTTAACTTGTATAGTATTGATAAAACAAAATGGCTGCTGAAATTTGAGGGGTGAACTCAGTACTCATTTTTGTTAGATACTGTATATTTAGGGTGTGAGGAGTTAGTTTTTCCTTATTTTTTGTATTGAACAAAGAGAGCACCGTCTACAAAGTCAGGTGTGTTAAACATACTTGGCCAATAAATCTGATTCTGAACCTTTAAGCACTTAACGATTCAAACTGATTCAGATTCCTCGGGTGAAAATTGAATTCAGAATCGATGTTAGATTCAACACAATTATTGATTTTAAAAGTGTGTTATTTGGTGAATTATTTATTTATTTTTTCTACCAAAAACAGGTTATAGGTTAGAGAAACTGCTTCTGGATGCATGAATATTGCATAACAACAGTTTTTAAAATTGCTCCTTATTAAAATGTATTTATAATGTTTCCCTTTTTGCTTTCGGTCTCCCCTAGAGGGGGGGGGGGGGGTTACCCACATATGCGGTCCTCTCCAAGGTTTCTCATAGTCATTCACCGACGTCCCACTGGGGTGAGTTTTTCCTTGCCCGTATGTGGGCTCTGTACCGAGGATGTCGTTGTGGCTTGTACAGCCCTTTGAGACACTTGTGATTTAGGGCTATATAAATAAACATTGATTGATTGATAGTAAAATAAAAAAAGGTTTCTTTAGGATCGGAATGAATAAGAATCGCGATTCGGATGTTAATTGATTTTGTGTAAAGCCTAGTGTATACACTGTATAACCAGAGCAGAGGTTAAAAGCATTAGGTCATTCACAGATGGCCAAGACTGTGCATAGGTCATTGGTGTTTTTTTAGGTAATCCCTAATTCTGTATTTATTATCTACTTGCAAACATTGCATCTTATGTGTGCTTGTCTAAACTTTCCCCGAGTTAACCTTCTCACGGTTTTTTGGTTTTTTTGCAACTGCAATGTTAGTGATGTTTGCGTCAGGTTTAAAACTATTGATTTTACAGGTTGGTATTTGCAGAAGAGCTAAAAGACAATAAAGGGCAGAGACATTGTGGTTTTGCTCCCAACAGATTACTGTTTTCCTGAAAAGTTGTTACCTGAATATTGTTGCTGTAACTGTTGAGGGTTGCATGGGGAAGGCGATGGTGTGATCTGATACTGTTCAGAGTTGGGGGGCTGCAGGTAACCTACAGATGGGCTGCAAAAAAAAAAAAAGGAAATAAATGATAAACATGCGTTCATACAACCTACATTTTTGTCCAGTGGACATCATTATACAACAAACACAAACATGAATTAAGCAGGTGACAACATAACATACTTGAAGCATTTTAGAGACAAACAAAAGTGGCAAGATAATGACTCAACTTTATGGTTATTGCAGATTAATTTCTATCATTAAGGGCTGGACATTGAAGTACAAACACAATTAGCTTTTTGTCCAGCAGGCGGTACTGTTACATAAAAAAACAACCCTGTCCCTTGACTCTATAAATATATAGTCGAGGGTGCCAATTATTACATACCTTGTGCTATTTTGCTGTGTGGGCGTAATAACACTGTAGTAAACAGGCATAGGGCCCTGGACTGACTGGCTCACTGGCACCATGACCTGCTGCTGGTACTGCTGTTGCACCACCTGCTGATTCTCATTCGCAACTGGCACCTGAAGAAGAAGCGTACTTCGGATTAGACCAGCAATGTCAAACTCGTTTTTTCGCAATAAATGAAAAGTCTTAACAAAGGCTGATTGTAACAGTTAATCTATATGACAGCATTGTTACAAAATGTGCATAGGCAACTGATTTTGATTCTTACAAGTTTTACTAACAGACTGATGAATAACTTGCTTTGAAATTGTAAGTCATGGTGACCAGATCCAGCCCGCGAATGAATGATCTATAGCCCCAAGGGATGATATTTGATTAGTGGTAGAAGCGTCCCGCAGGCCACAGTCACCTGCTGCTGTTTTGCACGCACCAATACTCCATCAGTGTTGGCGCTAGGAATTTTCAAAATGGGGTCCCAGGGACCCCATTAAGTCATAAAGATGGAGTCCAACAGTACATTTTTGGGGTCCCACTTTTTTGTAAGCGTTTTGAAAAATTATAAATGTATGCATTCCCCTGTTATATCTCACATTCTATATTGTGTTTTGGAAAAAGGCTGTCATAAACGTTAATTCATTAAAAAAAATACAAAAGAAAACAAATTGTTATGCATATGTAAATGTATTCAGTTATAAACATTCATTCACTTTCTTCTTTCCTTCATGGATCTAAACTTCACCGTTGCCGGTATTTTTTTAATATATTTGTATTGTAATATTTTCAGAATGTGTTTCTTCTATTTTTGGCCAAAGTAAGACAAAAAAATCAATCTGAAGTTGGCTTTTTTTTTTTTTTTTTTTTATGCCATGATTTTAATAATCCGGCACATATTTTCCTCCATGCGGCCCCTGAGCTAAAATGAATTTGACACCCTTGGTGTAGAACATATAGTATGCAATTGCAGGCCATACATTTTTCAGGTCAAAATTGAAAGAACAACTACATTTAGCTAGAAAATATTTTATTATTTCCAGACTTTTACCGGCCAATTTAAATGATGTAGCGGGCCATAAAGAATGACGTGGCTTTTAGGAGGGTTGAGTCATCCCAGATTATTTTATTTTACACTGTCTAATGATTAGAGGTGACTAGAACTAAAGTTTAACAATGTATTCTACAACACAGGAATAAGTACAAACAATTGAAATACCAGCGCTGAGAGAGAGAGAACCAAGCTATCTATATGTCGAAACAGTCAAGAGGTAACTTTGCCCTGCCAGGAATGGAAACTGAGAGCTAACTTGACGTATGTGACATACATTCTCCTCCTTCACTCTCTTTACAGGCTGCACTTCATGACACCATCACTAATAATATGTGTGTGGGAGTGCATAGATAAGGAAACATATTGTGTAATCCTCTTCGAGAAGAACCAAAGTCAAAGCTAGTGATTTCTAAGGCGTTCATATTCTGCCAAAAGGAAGAAACATTTTCTCTTAACATGGCCACAAAACCACATTAAATCTGGTCCCTGGGCCTTGAGTTGGACACCTGCGTACTAGGCTAACTTGGTACCTGATAGGATGGCATCTGTGGATACTGAACCACGATACTTTGCATTTGCCCTCCCATGCCAGCTCTCTGGGTATTGAGCAGAGCAGGGTTTTGGGGCTGCTGCACCCCTATGATGCCCTGGTAACTCGGCTGCTGGCTGGGCATCATGGTCTGGAGACCTGTTGACAGACAACAAATTGAGAACTAGGATGGGGGACACAATGATGCTACAAAGCCCTCATGGTCCAGTTGCAAGAATACTTAGATGTTTAGAATCATTGTAGTTTCCTGCTTTACTTATTTGCCTGTCAAGAACCGTAGATAAAGGTCGAGCTGACCAAAAGTCATGTGGAACTGGCCAACCTTCACTAAGAACTACAGTTCAACGGGTGTGTCAATAGTCTATCAACACACAAGCAACCTCCATGAAGGGGAAAATAACTCCATTGGTCATTCTCGCCATTCCAGTTAATGAAAAAACCCACAGTCAAGTGTTGGCGCTAGGAATTTTCAAAATAGGGTCCCATAGTAAATTGTTGGGGTGCCACTTTTTTGTAAGCAATTTGAAAACAAATGATAAATGTATGCATTATGCTGTTATATCTCACATTCTATATTGTGTTCTGGAAAAAGGTTGTCATAAACGTTACTTAATTCAATAAAAAAAACAATACAAAAGAAAACACATTTGTATGCATGTATTCAGTTATAAACATTCATTCACTTTCTTTCCTTCATCGATCTAAACTTTACCGCTGCTGGAAGTTTTTTCTATATTTGTATTTAATAAGTTGTAGATGTATTTATTTCAGTATAAAAGTGTAAAAAGTTTTTTGCTTGGGTCATGAAATGATGATATTGGCGTGCCAGGGCATACATACATTATTTATTTAACGCTTAAATCTCTGGAGTCTACATCAACTTCAGATCTATTCCTCAATTCTACGTTTTGGTTTGTTTTTTATGTTGTTTTGTGTGTTTGTTTTCTGCCCCTTTTTGTCAAAGAAAACTATATTTTTTTTATGGCAAACACACAAAATATGCAAAATCTTTCCAAAAAGTATTTTTCAAAGAGGAATATTTGATGTGAAGTAATCAGAGCTTTGGATAGGTCAATAATTCATAAAAACATTGATTTTCAATATGTTTTGAGCAATGACAGTAAAAGAAAAAAAGCAGCTTTGTTTTATTAGTCAACATTGCAACTTTTTCTAAATTATATTTCACCTGTAAGCTTTTTTATTCCACTTTTGTTATGTTTTTGTTTGTTTAAAGGCCTACTGAAACCCACTACTACCGACCATGCAGTCTGATAGTTTATATATCAATGATGAAATCTTAACATTGCAACACATGCCAATACGGCCGGGTTAGATTGGTAAAGTGCAATTTTAAATTTCCCGCGAAATATTCTGCTGAAAACGTCTCGGTATGATGACGTTTGCGCGTGACGTCACGGATTGTGCGGACATATTGGGACACCATTGTGGCCAGCTATTAAGTCGTCTGTTTTCATCGCAAAATTCCACAGTATTCTGGACATCTGTGTTGGTGAATCTTTTGCAATTTGTTCAATGAACAATGAAGACAGCAAAGAAGAAAGCTGTAGGTGGGATCGGTGTATTAGCGGCTGGCTACAGCAACACAACCAGGAGGACTTTGAGTTGGATACGCGCTACCGTGAGTACAGCTTTGGCTTCCAAACATTTGATCGCTTGCCCGTACGTGCGTGCCCCTATGTGCATGACACGTACGTAACTTTGGGGAAATATATGTGCTGTATGAACTTTACGGAGGTGAACGGTACTTTGGGCTGTGGGATTGAGTGTGTTGTGCGGGTGTTTGAGTTGTATTGGTGGGTTATATGGACGGGAGGGGGGAGGTGTTTGTTATGCGGATTAATTTGTGGCATATTAAATATAAGCCTGGTTGTGTTGTGGCTAATAGAGTATATATATGTCTTGTGTTTATTTACTGTTTTAGTCATTCCCAGCTAAATATCAGGTCCCACCCGCCTCTCACAGCATCTTCCCTATCTGAATCGCTTCCACTGCCCTCTAATCCTTCACTCTCACTTTCCTCATCCACGAATCTTTCATCCTCGCTAAAATTAATGGGGTAATCGTTGCTTTCTCGCCTCTCACAGCATCTTCCCTATCTGAATCGCTTCCACTGCCCTCTAATCCTTCACTCTCCCCGAATCGCTCTCGCTGCTGCTGGCCATGATTGTAAACAATGTGCAGATGTGAGGCGCTCCACAACCTGCGACGTCACGCTACTTCCGGTACAGGCAAGGCTTTTTTTATCAGCGACCAAAAGTTGCAAACTTTATCGTCGATGTTCTCTACTAAATCCTTTCAGCAAAAATATGGCAATATCGCGAAATGATCAAGTATGACACATAGAATGGACCTGCTATCCCCGTTTAAATAAGAAAACTTAATTTCAGTAGGCCTTTAATAGTATTTTTAGAATGTGCCTTTAAAACATTAGCTGTGGGCCGCAAATGGCCACACTTTTGACACCCCTGCTATGGATGATACAAAATTAAATCTGATTAGTCTATGGATAAAAAACAAGAATGTTTATCATAACGCACAGTCAGCATCTCTGCTTCAGTAAACAATAACGGTGATGTCAGCGATGCGAGCGACACTTGCTAACTTGTCAGCCACTTCTCCAAGAGACTCTTTTTGAACACTCCTCACACATTAACACTTCAAAAGGCACATATTTGCCCCGTTTGTTGACCTGCAAAGTATGTTTTTGGGGTGGAGGAGTCTGGTCGAGTGCTGGTTAGCTTAAAGCTAACAGCTAGCCTGTCTCCATCCTCGAACGATGTCGACCCAGCGGCAGATAAAATTGAAGTTTCCATGGACTCACAAAGACTAAAACAAGTCATTTACTGGAGACATGGCACAGGATGAAGTTAAAAAGGTTTACTTTACATTCACCTTAGTGTTTACCCTCAAGTCTTTCTTTTGACAGCCCATGGCGGTAAAGTTGTCCGAGTGCAAACTGAGGCAGTATTTGTGATTGATAAAAACTTTCGACGAATCAAAATTTACGACCAATAAAAACGCAATAAATGGGGACGGAAATTTGACCCGGCAAATACAAACAAAACACTGGCGGAAAGCGATAATCGATAAAATAAATAAAAACCAAGCAAACCAGGCGGTAAAAAAAATATAAAAAATCCGGAATTGCGTGTCCTTTCTGATTTCAATGCATAAAAAGACACAAAAAGTGTGTTAACGCCAACACTGACAGTAATAACATTTACATGGAGCATTGGAATAATGTTCAGACCTGACTGCTGTGCGGGTTGAGGCATGGGCTGTGTGCGCTGGGCAGGGTAAGACACCTGGTGGGACATGGGCTGGGCCACACGGTACTGCTGGCCTGAACTGGGATACTGACCAGGGGGATAGTATGAAACTTGGATCTGAAACATTAAAAAAAAAAGTTTCATGGACAATTTATGTACAAAACAGCAAGTAACTTGGTTACATGATGGTGTAGGCTTAATCTGTATAGCTAAAATAGTAAGCTTCCATTTGATTTATTTATGTATACAATTATTTGTGTGCCAACAGGAGATAAAAAATACTTCCCAGGAAAAAAAAATAAAACATAGCAAAAGTTGAGCCACTTCTGTCTAATACAGCAAGGCTAAAAGTAGCATATTTATTAGGCTCAATTCGAGTTCAGTGTTTTAAAATTCAGTATAAAAAAAAAAATCAGTGTTAAAAAAATGTGTGTATAAAAATGCAATGTTTAAAAATTCAGTAATGAAAAAATCAGTGTCGAAAAATTAGCTGCTTCAAAAAGCAAGACTCACTTCCGGTAAATCGATCCTGTCTCAGAAGCAGCCAATGAGGTGTGAAGTTTGAAGTCACGTGACACAGGTCTTGCAAAACAGCATAAAGAGGCAGTTAACTGGGCTACCTTGGCCTAATACAACATAATAAACACCTCAATGCGGCCCACTGGATATTTTCCAACTATAGAGATGATTCCAATGGTTAAAATCTGCGCTTTTGAGTGACATGCGTTTTCTAGGTGTCATGATATGCAGCTAAACGGAATGTGATACACAATGTATGTAGCAGATGGTGCTGGATAATGATGTTCAGGTAAATGTAATGAAGAAGACATGTTTGGATGCGTTCATGGAGGTAGGAATAAATAAGAGTAAGCTCGTTGTTCACGAGACAAAGTTTGGTCATTAATAGATGAACAACACACTGTGGTAACCATAAGAACAGTGATATTACATCAAATAAGTGGATTTTTTTTTTTATCCTTTTGCCTCAATTTTTTGTTGTGTTTGTCAAGCATCTTCGTTGCTCTTGCTTGTTTATAAAAGATGTCCATCAAGGAAGTGGTCTGCACTAGAGGAGCAACGTTCAAGTATTTTAACTATTCAGTGTTTTATTGTTTATAGTTGATATTGTAAATCCCACATTCTGTATGGTCATGTACATTTGAGTGTATTTCAGTAAAAAACTGAACAGACCATTTCAAAAATAGAATGAACTAGAGTTATTTTACTGAATTGTATGACAGTCAGAATGAACATAAAAATATAGAATGTGGTATTTACAATATAAACTATGAACAATAAAACACTGCATATTGAGAATATCCGTTGCGCTCCCGCACACCACCTCCTTGATCGACATATTTTATAATCGAGCAAGAGCAACAATGATGCAACAAACAAGGTGAAACAAACGCACAGGGTAAAAAACAGCCACATCTGCAGAACTTTGCTGTAGAATTCAGCCCCCGTCTGCTTTTTTGCTATGTAAACAAGCCCCGCCCACTCTGCTCGTGCCTTGTCTGCATGAAGCTTCGTACGTCACTCAAAAGTTCAGATTTTAACCCGCAATCATTTCTATAGTTTGAAAATATCCAGCGGGCCGCATTGAAATGTAAATTATGTTGTATTATGCCCAGGTAGCCCAGTTAACTACCTTTTTAAAGCTGTTTTGCAAGACCCCTGTCAGGTGACTTCAAACTTGACACCTCATTGGCTGTTTCTGAGACAGGATCAATTGCTTCCGTCTTAATTTACCGGAAAGGAGTCTTGCATTTTTAAGCAGCAAATTTTTCGACACTGTTTTTTTTTTTTTGTTCTGTCCAGTTACTCAGGCAAATCACATTGTTGATGAGAAAAATAAAAAGTATAAATACATAAAAAAAATAAAAATAAAAATATGCGCATGCACGTATACCGTACCGTGCATACATATACAAACACACATACGTACATACATACACACATAATGTACATACATACATTTCACTACACTCACAAACACATATATATATATAATTAAAAAATAAATAATGAAAAGAAAAAAGATCAAATAAATTATTTTTAAGCCTGAATATAAGAATGATAAACTACAAGTTTTAGAAGCTGTGAGTAACACAAATGCAGCTTTAGTGAAACACTAAGCATCATGTAGCAGTATTGCTAAATGGTAAATAAGAAATACAAAATATATACATAATAAAGCAATAACTTACTGTACAATGTCTGCTCTCACTGGGGTGCAGACTAATGGGATGTTTATATCTTCCCGTTTAGATGAACAATTCATTATAATCCTCCCACATGTAATAAATCTAAAAAAAAAGGTGGCCGCCAACAAGCCTTTTTCATGTCTTTCTGGCCATCTCAAGGTCTAAGTTGAATGTCAAAGTTAACAAATTTCTCAGTTTATGGCCACAACCTTCTACTTATTATCCAGGTGAGAGGCGAGATTTATAATCTAGAATTAACTTTCACTCAATATAGCAGAATAAACTAGTTAGCACTCTGTGATTACGCCATGACTTAATATATAACAATATAAAAGTCATAATTATAAGTCAAAGTTGACCAACTTCTCGGTTTATGGCAACAACCTACCGTACAGGTTAGAGACATGATAATTACCTTTTACTAACTCAGAGGCGACGCAACAGCTCACCGCTCAATATGTGAATATAGCAGCATAAGCGAGTGAGCATTCTGTGATCACGGTTTCGCTTAAAATAGTGCCTTAATGTTAGCGCTTTTAATAACAATATTGCTAATACTTGGTCGAATTCAGGTCATGAGATGTAAATGGGAGTATTGTTGGCATTTTTTTGCAAAAGTGACACAACATTATGAGAAAGAAGACTAAATGTCGTACATTTCACAGTTAAATTTTCAGTTCACTATGGCTTTCTATAGAATTCAACAGGAATGTATTGTATGCAACTGATATTTCAATGAGACATGACTTACCTGCTGGGGCGGAGGCGGTTGCATGTAGCTCTGAGGAGGCGGGGCCTGCATGACGGTCTGAGATGGAGGTGGCGGTGGGGGTGGAGGATGGGGATGTCCCGTGGCCGGCTGGTAGCCAGACGGCGGAGGCATGGGCTGGCCGGTGGTCGCCATTATATAACTGGTTTGAGGAGGGGGGTGCTGGGACAGGACAGTCGGAGGAGCCTGATACAAGGGGGGAGGCTCGGGGTTCTCACTGGAGCCCTGACGGCTCAGCGTCATCTGGGTGAACTGGGGCGCCAGTTCTTCCCCCTGTGGGGTAATGGATGAGTATTACTGCACCATGTAACTACTTGATGCAATGGGATTAGACCATACATAAATATTTTAACAAATTTACAAAACTAACGACAGTACATTTTCTTTTGATACACCGTAAATGCTCTAAGCGCCTCTAATTAAATGCAAATTCTCCACGTGTGTGACCTACAAAAACACATTACAGACACAGTCTCTGATTTGTTAAAACACATTCACATTACCAGTTGTGGCTCTGGATGTAGTTTTTCTATTCACTTCTATTAAAGCTTAGTTAAGTATCATAAGTGGTCAGCAACTACTGTAGCAGCTTTATTGACCTATGCATGCATGTTGGTTGTGCTACTCAGCTGTCAATGTGAAACTTGTGCGTGTTACACTTGCTGTGCTGTATACAGGCTTCGTACACCTTTTCCATGACCAAATTCAAGCACTTTAAGGACTTTCAAGATCAATTTTCCAGTTTTTCCAGTACCCTTCAAAAGGCGAAAACCAGTGGTAATCAATCCATAGCCTTGTTGTTTGAGGTCACTAAATGCTGTCTGTAGGAAAAATATGGAAAAATGTGCTAAAACCTAAGCCTAACATTGAACCAGCAGTTATCATTAACTGACTGGGGCATAGAAAATTAAGCAGTGTTTCTGTAGACCAGGGGTCACCAACGCGGTGCCCGCGGGCACCAGGTAGCCCGTAAGGACCAGATGAGTAGCCCGCTGTCCTGTTCTAAAAATAGCTCAAATAGCAGCACTTACCAGTGAGCAGCCTCTATTTTTTAAATTTTATTTATTTACCAGCAAGCTGGTCTCGCTTTGCCTGACATTTTTAATTCTAAGAGAGACAAAACTCAAATAGAATTTGAAAATCCAAGAAAATATTTTAAAGACTTGGTCTTCACTTGTTTAAATAAATTCATTATTTTTTTACTTTGCTTCTTGTAACTTTCAGAAAGACAATTTTAGAGAAAAAATACAACCTTAAAAATGATCTTAGGATTTTTAAACACATACATTTTTACCTTTTAAATTCCTTCCTCTTCTTTCCTGACAATTTAAATCAATGTTCAAGTAAATGTATTTGTTTTATTGTAAAGAATAATAAATACATTTTAATTTAATTATTCATTTTAGCTTCTGTTTTTTCGACGAAGAATATTTGTGAAATATTTCTTCAAACTTATTATGATTAAATTTCAAAAAAAATTATTCTGACAAATCTAGAAAATCTGTAGAATCAAATTTAAATCTTATTTCAAAGTCTTTTGAATGTCTTTTACATTTTTTGTTCTGGAAAATCTAGAAGAAATAATGATTTCTCTTTGTTAGAAATATAGCTTGGTCCAATTTGTTATATATTCTAACAAAGTGTAGATTGGATTTTAACCTATTTAAAATATGTCATCAAAATTCTAAAATGAATCTTAATCAGGAAAAATTACTAATGATGTTCCATAAATAATTTTTTACATTTTTTCAAAAAGATTCGAATTAGCTAGTTTTTCTCTTCTTTTTTTGGTTGAATTTTGAATTTTAAAGAGTCGAAATTGAAGATAAACTATGTTTAAAAATTTAATTATCATTTGTTTCGTGTTTTCTCCTCTTTTAAACCGTTCAATTAAGTGTAAATATCATTAATTATTAATAATAACATAGAGTTAAAGGTAAATTGAGCAAATTGGCTATTTCTGGCAATTTATTTAAGTGTGTATCAAACTGGTAGCCCTTCGCATTAATCAGTACCCAAGAAGTAGCTCTTGGTTTCAAAAAGGTTGGTGACCCCTGCTGTAGACTATTCAATGTCATTGGTGTTTTCAAGCGTTGTTTACTGGTTTGTATCATCATCATTCATGTATACATAGTTCCTTACAAGAAATAACATTCATTATTATTGTTTACTTGTTTGATTGTATTATAATTCATGCATACATCATGTTCATTAAAACGACAACCTCCCGGCATGGTGGACCGATGCACCACTGTCCTCTTGGGGGCGACGTATATACGGCTCTGGCATGATAACAACCTAATATAAGGGCTCGTGCAAAGCCATAGATCAAATGTGTGGCTTTCTTTTTTAAGGAAACTTATTTTATTGTTTTCCATTTTATAATTAGCCTATTGAGTCAGACTGCCGAGAAATATGATGAACATTGCCAAGCACTTCACCCAAAATTCAAGCATTTTTCAAACCTTGAAAACAACATTAAAATCCAAGCATTTTTAAGGTTTTTAAGCACCCGTACAAACCCTGTATATAAAATCATTAGCTTTATAATTAGGGATGGGCCAATCCAATCCAGCAAAACTTATTGGATTGAATTGGCGGGGAAAGTATTACCAGTCCAATCTATTCCAAATGCCCACACTAACACATAAATGCTTAATTCAACAGTGTTCAACCTGCTCTGTACTAGTGCTGCCACAATTAGTCGACAAAAAAAAAGGTCCAAGCGTCGTTTTACTGTGGACCTACAGGTGGCACGCTGGCGCGGGTAATGTATGTCCATACTTTTAAGTATTAACCCTCACCTCCACGGCGGCAATTAAACTACATTTTGTCTTGCAAGTGCCACTATCCCTTCAGGTTTAAGAACAGCTAAGCATGCAACACACAGAGCGAGAGAGAGAATGGGCAGACAAGAAGCCGTGCTAACCGCTAAAATAGGGGTTGGCTCCATTGTTAGCTGACTTTTGCTGGCGTTTACTTACAAGTTAGAATGCGTTGAAAAAAATAAAAACGTGTGAGTGCTTGTATGCCCCAAAAATTACCCAAACAATGCAGTTCTCTTTTAACAATCATTTTGGAACAGATTAATAGTGAAAACTGAGGTGCCACTCTACAATGTTGTAGTAGTGCTGTGGTGTTTTGCAATGTATCAATATACCACACTGCAAACGACCTAGCGATGATTAGAGCATTTACGGCAATGAACTTAATGTACACGACATTGTATATGACACTGTTTCTATGCAACTATGAGCAAGGAAGAATAATTACTGTCAAGATGAATGCAGAATTGGTTAATTGCAACTTCTGTCAGTGAAAAGTAATGACGCCATAAACTCTGTGTCAGTACCATTGTGTACTGCTGAGGAGGAGAAACTGGCAGGAGAACCTGGGGGCAGGAGGGGCTGGAGTAGGAGACAGGCTGAGAGGGCTGCAGAGAGGCTACCGGCTGTAGACACATACAGCACCAGAAAGGAGGAGAGCGAGGACGGAAGGAAGAGAAGACACAGAGAGAGGGAGGGTGTCAGATACAGGAAATAAAGTAAGATGAATACAGTGGAGAAAAGGTGGTTCAGACCACAGAGGAAATGTTAATGATCAGATGGATTGTAAGGGAAATCATTTTTAGTAATCATGTCTGCATTCAATCCTTTATCCTGAGAGTTTAAAAGTTATTTACAATAGTATAACCAGAATCAGCACCTAATTAAACACAATCCCACATGTATAATGTTGGACTGACAATCTATAAAGAAAAAACATGTCACTTTTTGTAATTGACACTTACCTGAGTAATGATGTGGTTGCCCATGGGGTGTTGTTGCGGGGTGGGCAGCAGGGCAGTCTGAGCCTGGGGTTGCGGCGGCTGCTGGGTTGCACAGGGTAGCAAGCTACGGCTGGACTGGGAGGCTACAGGTGGGGGACACACATCAGGACTGACTAGGTGCAGGCCTAGTGAAGTAGAAAAGTACACCCGCACATTTCAGCTATTTTGTCATTCACATTTATTTCAATAAACTCACTTGTTTGCTCTACTTTTATGTGAATGGGTGCGGATTTGAAGTTAAACGTTTTCATAACGTCACAAAACCAAATCCTACCACCCTTAGCTAGGTGAGCCTGCCCTGCGTATACGCCCACCACTTCACAGAGGACTGCTTCGGGAAAAAAGTAGACTTTGCAACACATCCTAAAATGAATCCAGTAGTAGGGATGGGTACCACCATGACACCACTTCTAGTGTCAACAGTAGTGACCAGGAACCTTGTTTATAAAACTGCGCGTGGGTTCCATTGAAAAATTGGGTATGCAAAGACCTCAGAATCTATGTACGCCAAAAAATAACTTATTAATAAAACCATACTTTATAAAAAAAATAGTTAAAAATAAAAACTTATACACTCAATATAAATCCCACCTGCAGGGAATTGTGTGCAGAAGAGTCCCACCTCAGGGTCCTGATACTACTGCCACAAACATGTATAGATGAGGATTTAAAGGACCACAAAGATTAAGGCAGTAACTCTAAATAAAAGCAACATTTCCAGATTGGTCCTTATTACGTCAAGCAATATGATCATTTATGGCCCCCACCTGCGGGACAACCTGCCAGAGAGCTTCAGGACTGCAGAGACCGTTGACATTTTCCAAAAAAGGTTTAGGACGCACCTTTTTAATTTGTTTTCTACTGATCATGTTAAACTTTTATTAGGTTCTTAATTTTTAATCTGTTATTTTTTGCTATTACTACTATTATTCGCCCAATGTTATGTTTTTATTCATTCATTAATGTTTTATTTATATTTTATTCATACATATATTTTAACATGTCTTTTATACATTTTTGTAGATGGCATTAATTTTAATTATTCTCCAGTGTGGCTGCCTCAAAGGTGGCATGTTTCCTCAATACTCAGTGCTATGACTTGTTATTGTCAGTAACACTGTGTGTGCATGTGTTTTCTTCTCTATTGTTTTACTGGTGTGAAGCACTTTGTGTTGCCACTTGCATGACAAGTGCTATGTAAATAAAGTTTGATTGATTAATCATTTCAGTTGTGGATTCATGCATACTCTGCCACATGCAACAAGTGCTTAAAGGTTATACGGTGCAAGTATCGTGTTGTCACATCCTGAAAGAGGCACACAGAGTCTGACGTTCCTTTTAACTTTACTTAACACACCAACAGCAATGCTCAGTTCCAACATCGCACACACAATTTAGCGCTGAAAACTTGCATGTTTTCACCAAATAATTTTTCCAGGGGTATTCATCTATGTTTACACTATTACATTTACAACACAAGCAGGTCGTTAACAAAAATGTACTTCATTTTCCATTGTCCATCAATTCCTGTACCAAACAGCTCCACAGCGACAATAGCCCTCACACCGATGTCATGAAGTGTTTCAAGATAATGATCATAGAATGGATAAGAACCTCCATTGATGTCAATTTGGACCCTCATCAGTACACCTACAGGAAGAACAGCTCTACCTATGATGCCATCTCATCAGTGGTCAACACAGCCATCATCCATCTGGAGAGCAGGAACTCCCACATCCACCTGCTCTTCTTGGACTTCACCTCCACCTTCACCAGAATTATACCACAGACCCTGGTGACAAAGCTGGACATGCCATGGCTGAGTTCCTCACTTGGGAAATGGTTCTTGGATTTCCAGACCAACAGACCACAGACTGTCAGGATCCAATGAACGGTCTTTTTCATCACCCTCCGCACCAGACGCCCCCAGGCATGTGTGCTGAGCCCCCTCATCTTCACGCTACTGACCTATGACTATATGACTGTCATATTGTGAAGTTTGCAGGCCACACAGTAGCAGTGGGACAGCACAGACAACAATGAGTCCAAATACAGAGTGGAGGTAAAACATCTAGTGGATTGGTGCAAAAGCAACAACCCCTGCACCCATGTGATAAAGACCAAGGGGATGGTGGTGGAAATGGTCTCCAGCTTCCGGGTTCATCTAGGGCAGGGGTGTCAAACTAATTTTAGCTCAGGGGCCACATGGAGGAAAATCTATTCCCACGTTGGCCGGACGGGTAAAATCATGGCATAATACCTTCAAAATACAACTACGACAACATTGGATTGTTTTCTTTGGCCCAAAATCGAACAAGCACATTCTGAAAATGTACATATCACAAATAATCCTCTTAAGAAAACACTTCAAGTTAGTCTAAAATGCTGAGGAAAAAATTGGTGCATTTTCAAAAACACTATGAAACACAATGAATTTAGAGTTAATCTCAGGGTTTCTACAAAGCAATTAAACTTTAAGTCACAGCCCATCTAGGATTGAAAAAAAGAAAAATAAAGCATAAATAACTGTTCTATGTATCAACTACCTCTGTCATGTCCACATATTACTCCTGTTCTAAATCAACAAGACATACAAACTGATGTAGAAACTATTTTAAAGGGTTGAGTTATCCCTGCTTTCTAGGTATTACTGTGTATTGATAGAAAAATAAAAGTTGTGCAATTTGTGAAAGATTTCAACAAACCAAAACAAAAACTTAAGACTGACAGTAAATCACACACTGTTCACTTTCTTTAAATTTGCACAGAAGACATTACCGTAATTTCCGGACTATAAGCCGCTACTTTTTCCCCTCGTTCTGGTCCCTGCGGCTTATACAAGGGTGCGGCTTATTTACGGCCTGTTCTTCTCCGACACCGACGAAGAGGATTTCGGTGGTTTTAGTACGCAGGAGGAAGACGATGACACAATGATTAAAGACTGACTTTTCATATACCGGTAGGCTGGTTATTTTGATAACGTACAGGCGAGCACTTTGTATTACTTTGCACCGTTGTATTATTTGTACTCTGCACGAATGCTGTTCGCCATGTCAAAGATGTGAAAGTTTGATTGAATGATTGAAAGATTTATTGTTAATAAATGGGACGCTTTGCGTTCCCAAACAGTCATCTCTGTCCCGACAATCCCCTCCGTGGTAGCAGGAACCCCTACATACTACGCTAATTACACATCAAAACCCTGCGGCTTATAGTCGGGTGCGGCTTATATATGGAGCAATCTGTATGTTCCCCTAAATTTAGCTGGTGCGGCTTATAGTCAGGTGCGGCTTATAGTCCGGAAATTACGGTAATTGTCACAGAACTATATCAATGTGCAGTATTACAGTATAGTCTCATGCAGCATTTTAAGTGGGGTTAACAATTATTATTTTACTCCTGTTTGTTTTACGTTGGGTCGAGGGGGAGGAGTCACAGCCCCACTTTGACATGTAACTCTTGCCTGGCATACTTGCTCACCTCAGTATAAACTATTTGCTTGCCTAACAGAATTGCTATTATGACATCCAGTGGACGCATGTTGTACAGCAGTTTCTTTCATTTACATGCAGCTCAACTTTACACTTTGCAAACTCATCTCGCTTGAACCTGTTCGCCTGCGGGCCGCATATTTGACATCCCTGATCTAGGGGTTCATATATTCAAAGACATTTGTCTTTGTCCTGTCTGCTTATGAGTGTTGCTTGCTCTTACTAAAAGCGAACGATTCAATCCATCATACCTTATATTTCCCTGCTTGGCTTCTTTGTCTTGTCTTTACTTTCTAAGAGCCTCTCTTTTTCACTGTTTTCCAAATTAAAACATGGAATTGTTGATGTGGTCTCTCAATGCAATTGAAAAAATCTTTGATGAGAAACTGATGAACGTTTGCTCCTACACACCTGATGGACTTGTGGGAGAAGTAGGGGGTCGTGTGTCTGGCGATTCTTTCCATTGACAACAGCAAATCTATCTATTTGGAACTATGATTACAGGTGATCTGCTGATTGGATTAAGCATTGCTTTAGTCTATTGGCAAATTTGAAAAACAATGGCAGCCGTTCAAGGTGCTCCGAGACTGCCCGTCATAATTGATCTTATGGACAGGGTTGTCGGCCCTGAAACTGTGGTGATTTTTAACTGGATAACATCAGGATGAAGCTTTCCGCTCTGCAAAATGAAATTATGATCAATTTAAGAGCTAGAACAGACAACTGAAGAAGAATAATCTATTTAAATGTATCTGGTCACCCTAACCAAAATAATATTTATCTACAATTTGGCTCCCTATGCACTGGCTTTAGCAAAGTCATGTTGTACATTACCCGGTGAGATCATTGCAGTAACAGACGCTCTGAAATCCCTTCCCCCCTCCTTTCGTCAAGGACACCTGGGATTTTGAACTTCGACGCCGAATGGAACGACTTCAAAGCTAATGGACACACACGCATCCGTGGATTATTATGCAGATACGCACACATACACCCAACCTTCCAGCCCCCGCGGTATGCCAAAACACGGAGCAGTGCTGCCTGTTAGCTGGCTGCAGCTTGGTGTCAGATGAATTGTGCGCAATTATTACCCAACTCTTGCATGTAGGATTAACACTGCTGTAACTGTAGTCTCACATTGTTACAAGTGTGTATCCTTTACACATGTACGCCTGGATTGTGTGGAATGTATGTACTTAGTCGGCTTACTGTAAAATATTTCATATTTTCAAATTTTGCATGTTTTGCTTTTTTTAAGTACTGCTTGAACACTAAATATCCGTTTTGAGTTTTTGTTTGTATTTCAATAAATATGCTAACCTAGAATGACATTGCTGTTAAAATGTTCTCTTAGCAATGTTGCTCACATAGCTCTGCTAGTGTTGCTAACATTTGTGACATAATTTTATGATAGATATATAAACATAGCATCTATTACTTTGGACATTATGGCAATGTGTCGTATTTTAGTCTTGTTTCAAAATCAAAATTTAGTTAAAAATTGTAGTAATTAATGTTCAGAGCAGGAACATAAGTGAAACAAAATAATTATACAGGCAAGTACAAAGTATGGAAGTAGCTTGAAATGTGTCCTTGACAATTACAATTACAACTAAAATTAATGATGTACAAGGAGTTAAAGAACATAAAAACATTACGTAACAAGTGTTGCCACCAAAATAAATGTTTCTCCTTGCGTCTAAACTATGTCCCCTTGCCCTTACCAGATCGAGAGCCTTTGCAGCTTCCCTGCGAGCCTTTGTTGCCAAGACTGTCTCCTCGAGTGAGGATGGAGATACCAGAGAAGCTGCTGGCCTTTGTGACAGGGGGCCGCAGGGTGCGGTTGGAGCTATCAGAGTCGGTGCTGCTCCAGGGACGGGGCTCCAAGCATTTCATGTCGCTGTCCGTACTGCTCTGACGACTGCTGGATGCCCGGCTGGAACTCTCGCGGTTCCCTCTGAGAGGAGACAGAGATGAGCAGGAGAGAGATGAAGCCATGTTGGTGTAGCATACATGTGGTAGAAAGAGGCGGAGGGCATATGAAATGAATGTTGGAAAAGTTGATTGGAAGTCAGAAGTGTAGTAGAGTTGAAGAAACAGATAGGAAGGCTTGTTAAGCACGGACATTCAGTCAAGTCATAAACAGCAGAACAATGAGAGTTATTAGGTGGGGGACTCATAACACAGATGTATATTAGCTGGCCGACAACACAATCAGGCAACACGCCACAAATCAAGTACTAGGATTTCAAAAGACATTCAAACACATTCTCTCTCATCCACACACAAAAACAACTCATCCAGGAGAACACATGCAGAATGGAAAAGACAAACATTATCACAAAATGAGATGACACAGATAATCCAAAATGAGAGAGGAAAAAATACACAATTGACTTCACATGATGCAGTTTGCAATAAGACACATTAAAAAAAGTAACAGAGCACATGCGCTTGAACAGTGTTGTACCTTGAATAGGAAATACAAAACATACATGAATCTGCAGACACCAAATACAAACTGTAATGTATATTGCATTCAGACTCATGTAGACCAGTGGTCCCCAACCTTTTTGTAACTGCGGACCGGTCAACGCTTGAAAATTTGTCCCACGGACCGGACATGATTGTCAATAAAAAATACAATCATGCGTGCTTACGGACTGTATCCCTGCAGACTGTATTGATCTATATTGATATACAACGTAGGAACCAGAAATATTAATAACAGAAAGAAACAACCCATCCATCCACCTATTTTCTACCGCTTGTCCCTTTTGGGGTTGCGGGGGGTCGCTGGAGCCTATCTAAGCCCTTTTATGCGAATGAGTGTGAATGAGTGTAAATGGGGGAGGGAGGTTTTTTGGGTTGGTGCACTAATTGTAAGTGTATCTTGTGTTTTTTATGTTGATTTAATTAAAAAAAATATATAAATGTTTTTTTTTTGTTTGTTTTTTTCTTTTTTAATTTCCTGTGCGGCCCGGTACCAATCGATCCACGGACCGGTACCGGGCCGCGGCCCGGTGGTTGGGGACCACTGATGTACACCATCCACAAAAAAATCATTGGCTATCAGTTTAACTCTACAACTTGTTTCTTTAATATTATGTTGTTGTTGCATTCACACACAGACGCACGCACGAGCACACACACGCACGCTGTGAATGCCTTTGTTTTGGTTTTGTGATGATGCGGTCACCATAGATAAGGGCGGCTGTCAAGAAAACCAATGATCACACGGTAAGCGGAAGCACCATCCTGGAAAAGACCTCTATCACAAATGTACGCCAGTGTTACTGATGAAGAGCAGGTGGCCTAGCTCGCTTAAGTGCAATATATATATACACACACACATATATAATATATATGTACACATACATACATATTATTTATATATATATATATATATATATATATATATATATATATATATATATATATATATATATATATATATATATATATATATATATATATATACACACACACATATACAACAAACACATATATGCATACATACATATACTGGTACATATCATTTAAAGCAATCATCCATCCATCCATCCATTTTCTACCGCTTATTCCCTTCGGGGTCGCGGGGGGTGCTGGAGCCTATCTCAGCTACAATCGGGGGGAAGGCGGGGTACACCCTGGACAAGTCGCCACCTCATCGCAGGGCTCAATCAAATTGTATTTATATAGCCCTTAATCACAAGTGTCTCAAAGGGCTGCACAAGCCACAACGACATCCTCGGCTCAGATCCCACATCAGGGCAAGAAAAAACTCAACCCAATGGGATATAATGAGAAAACTTGGAGGGGACCGCCGATGTGGGGACCCCCCGCCCCCTGGGCGACCGGTGCAATGGATGTCGAGTGGATCTAGTTACCGGTAATAGTGTGAGAGTCCATATATATACATATACGTATATATATATATACACACACACACACACACACACACACACACACACACACACACACACACACACACACACACACACACATATATATGTATTAGTATACATATGTATACGTATATAATAAATGGCTTTGGCTTTGCATAGTAGAGTTTTAACTTGCACTTACAGATGTAGAGACCAACTGTAGTTACTGACAGTGGATTTCTGAAGTGTTCCTAAGCCCATGTGGTGATATCCTTTACACACTGATTGTTGCCAAACTACGCTGTGTAGTGTTCAATAGCTCAGAGTATGGACAGAATATGGCCAACTCGGTTTCAAAGTTGGCCTCAAAATGGTGCTGTGCAGTCAAATTCCAGATGAGCTAATATTTGCAAAAAATAAAGTTTTCCAGTTCGAACATTAAATATCTTGTCTTTGCAGTCTATTCAATTGAATATAAGTTGAAAAGTATTAGCAAATCATTGTATTCTATTTTTATTTATATGATTTACACAATGTGCCAACTTCACTGGTTTTGGGTTATGTAAATATACATATGTATACATACACATGCACATCTACATATGTATATGTATACATATACATATGTATATGTATACATATACATATGTATACATATGTATACATATACATATGTATACACATACATATATATATGTATACACATACATATATATATGTATACACATACATATATATA